>NW_028234405.1:17752347-17754847 GCF_977035675.1 Penaeus japonicus | reverse complement strand
GTTATTATCATTATCATTATTATCATCATTATCATTATCATCATTGTAATTTATATTATCCTTAGCATTATCATAACAATCATCATTATCATTGTTATCATTATCACTATAAGCACTATTATTTACATAATCAGTATCATTATTATTATTATTTTCATCACTATTGTTATCATTCTTAGCATTATCATCATTATTATAATTTCTCTTGATATTTTATTACCTCATTGTTATCTTAACCAGTAGTATAATCATTATTGCTATCATCATTATTATTTCTATAATTATCACTATTACCATCATTATAATAATGATAATAATCATGATCATTATCATCATGATCATTATTATTACTATCATCATAACTATTATCATCATCATTTACATCATTTTGCTTATTATTATAATTATCACTGTCATTGTTATTATTATTATTATTATTATTATTATTATTATTATTATTATTATTATTATTATTATTGTTATTGTTGTCATTATCATTATCAGCATTATCATCATCTTTATTATTGTTTTTATTATCATTGTTATTATCATCATCCTCAACAAAAGTATTATTATTGTTACTATCTTCTTTGTCTTTCGGCTTATCCCTGTATCAGGGGTCGCCACAGCGCGTCAACTTTCTCCATCTCTTTCTATCTTGTGTGTCCTCCTCCGCAGCACCTACTTGCATCATATCTTCTCTGATGTTGTCCATAAAACGCCTTTTCGGTCTGCCTTTACGTCTCTTTCCTGGTGGTGCCATCTGCAGCATTCTTCGGCCAACGAAGTTCTCTTCCCTTCTCTTCACGTGCCCAAACCATCTCAGTCTACACTCTCTTAACTTCTCCCCAAGCCTTCTTGTAGCTAGCATGTCCCTCACTGTCTCATTCCTTATTCTGTTTTTCCGTGTAAGACCCAGAGTGAATCTCAACATTCGCATCTCTGCCACCTCCATCTTTGCCTCTTGTAACTTTGTTACTGGCACTGTCTCCATGCCATATAACATTGCTGGTCTTACACACGTCCTATAGATTTTCCCCTTCACTCCTATTGGCATGTTCCTGTCACACAAAACTCCCGTCACTTTTCCCTACCCATTCCAGCCTCACTGTATTCTCCTTTTAACTTCAGCATTGCTAGATCCTTCACAGTCTACTGTTGAACCCAGATACTTAAATTCACTCACTTTCTTGGTCTCTTTCCCTTGCATTTTAACTCTGCCATCTCCTTCCTTCTCATTTACGCAGAGATACTCTGTTAAGTTAAATTAAGTGATGTTAAGTATTCAACTCCTGCTTCTTCTAGGCTTATCCATGCTTCTATAGGAATGTTAGCTGGTCCTAAAGCTTTGCCTCTCTTTATCTTCTTCAGTGCCTTGTTTACCTCGTCCTGTGTTATTCCTGCTACCATTACTTCTGACATCACCCCATTTTCTCTCTCCTTTCCCTGGGGTTTTCAACATTCATCAGGCCTTCAAAGTAGTCTTTCCATCTCTGCAGCACCTCCTCCTCGGTGGTCAACACTCTATCCTCAGCGTCCTTTATCAGCCTGATTTGTGCTCTATCCCTCTGCTTTGCCACTCTATACACCATGTTTTCCCCCCTCTTTCGTATCCAGCTTCTCATATATCTCCTCACTCGCTTCTTTCTTTGCTTTCGCTACTGCCACCTTTGTGCCACTCTTTCCATGCTTCTTTCTTTCTCGCAATAACTTCCCGTACTTCTTCGTTCCACCACCATGTTTCCTTGTCCTCCTTCTTCTTCCCAGTTGTCACACCAAGGAATTCCTTTGCTGTTTCCCGCAATACGTTCGATAAGTCTACCCAGGTGTTGTCTTCCTCCCACTTCATCTTCTGGTCTACCTCCAGTTTAAATTTTGCTCCAAAGTCTTTTTCTCACAGTCTCCACCACTTGATTCTAGGTAGTATAGCTTGTAACCAGCACCCAGATCCCTCGCCTCACTCCCTTTCCACTTTGTCTCCTGTAAGCACAAAACCATCCAGTTTTCTCCTCTCCATCATGTCCACAACCTCTCTGCTCTTTCCTGTCATTGTTCCCACATTCAGCGTAACTATCCTCACATCTAGCTCTTTCTTCATCTCTCTCTTTCTTCTAACACGGTTTCCACCTCTCCTGTTCTCTCTTGGTTGGCTAACAGTCATATTTTCCACTGCCACCCTGCTGGCCCACAGCAACAGTGGCGGCCGTTTTTATCCTGGGCCTCGACCGATCCAGTATGTTATTCTATTAGTTTTCGCGCATCATTGATTTGGCTAGTTTTACGCCGCTTGCCTACTGTCGCAACCCTCTGCATTTCTCCGGGCTTGGGACCGGCACCAACTCGCAGTGGGTTCTATGTCCGGTGGCTGCATTATTGTTACTATCATCATTATTATTATTATAATCATTATCACCATCCTCATAACTACTATCCTTATTACTTTCATCCTTATCATTATCATTGTTGTTGTTGTCATATTCATGATCATCATAATCCTTAT
>NW_028234405.1:17737347-17739847 GCF_977035675.1 Penaeus japonicus | reverse complement strand
CCTCAATATCTGCGCAAATGATTAATTTGATCAAGGTAGAAGAATAAAATGTAGATATGTACGTATATGCATGCACTTCTGATCTATAGCTTGAGTTACATTCAGATACGTTCAGACTAACCCCAAGAAACCCGCTCTGTTAGGATAGGCTATCTGAACGTCGGAATCTTCCTTCGTGCGAGGCCCTAACTACCCCAGCATAAACACGGCCAACATCTACTTATCTTGACATGAAAACGCCGTCTTGGTCTGGCCAGATAATCAATGTCATCGCCCACTCGACCCCTGGGCTCCTTGGCCAAAATTTCTTCGCCATGTTACGCCTTGCTTGCTCGTTCCACCGTGGGGGGCAGCTCGCAAAGGGCTTTTTATGAGCGTATTTTGGTATGTGTTTTTGTATCACTATTCTTAGGATTCATTTATAATAATTAAGATTTTGTTTTATGAATTTTGAGAGAAAGTATGTCACTCTTTTCGGTCGTTTTGACTTAATAGAGTTTCGCGTCAGGTGCAATTTGAAAAAAAGTCATTTGATGGCTGTAATTTTTATTTTTCACAAATGTCTTCTGCAGAACGTGAATGAAAGCAACAATTTCCTGTGTCACCTTGCACTTCATCACAAAAAAATCAATGACAGCAGGACGTAAGCAAGCATGGGTACGCAGCTACCAGATCGGTTGATGAGAATTTCGTGTCTAGAACGTGTGAGAAGCGACGTCTAGTAAACACTAGGTATTACAAGTCGTTTTTATTTTAATCGTATTCATTATATATGTTATTATTTTTTTGAGTATTAAAGCTTAAGATTTAGGTAAAACTATATGTTCCTAGCTGGTTGGGGACACATTCTGTAGTTTCACATTTCTTTTTAGACTTCCACAGGCTGTTGATATAGTTGCACTAGATATTTATTTCATATAATGAGGCTTTGTTTAAGATTCTAGCTGGAATTGATGTGCCTTTGTGCAATACCCTGGAACGATTGTGTATAGAAATGTTGTAGTAATGTTTTATTGCAATACTGTAATAGAGATTGATATATCATTGTATAAGAAATTACATTTGGCTTTTTCACGTACTATTCTCGAAGCCCGTATGTTGCAAACTATTGTGTTGTTATGAAGTTCAATGTTGAGCGCGGATCGAGATTCGTGACACCAATTACAGGTTTCAGGGGCGGCCCGAATTTATGGCTGAACACCGGACCAATGTTCTCATCATTCTTGTTCTTTAGTGTGGTTTTAAAGTTCATGTTAAAGTGTTCTTTGATGCCGGCTCTTGAAGCATTGAAGTGAAAAATCGAATTTAAGTGCATAAACACACCCACACACACAAACTCACACACACACACACACACACACACAACACACACACACATACAACACACAACACACACACACACACACACACACACACACACACACACACACACAACACACACACACACACACACACACACACAAAACACACACACACACACACACAAACTCACGCACACACACATATACACAAACACAAACATACACATCCATGTCACAAGGATAGCGAGATATGCAGGTATATACAAAGACACGCACATCGATAAGCATACAGCACCACGCTATGATTACCTCTAGGGGGTAGGGGGGATGGGGGGGGTATGTAATAGGCCTCTTTTATTCACAATGCTATTATTTTTTCTGGTAAATTCATTTCTCACCAGGATTTAGAAAGAAAGAAAGAAAGAAAAAAAACGGATTATTGTTGACAATTTGTCTATGACCTGTAGACCAGTCGAATAGATTTTAGGTGTGATCCAGGGTAGATAAATAGATGTTGGGGTAGATTGGCAACCGGTTCAGGGTAGATTTATGGCAACGAGGAATTGTCTAGGGTAGATTCTGTATGCTTTATATGGGGCTAGATAAGGGTATATTAAGAGTAAATTTCTTGTAAATAATGGTATGTGTATCGATTTTTGGATAAGATTCATGGGTGAAACAATGGTATAGAATTTTGGTTTGAATAAGTGTTTAGTAAATAAAACTAATGACAGGGTTTGCGCTCTCTGAGTATTTTCATCATTACTATTACTATCATCACCACCATCGTGTTCATTTGCATTATTATCATCAACATCATTATTATTATCATCATCATCATCATCATCATCATCATCATCATCATCATCATCATCATCATCATCATCATCATCATCATCATCATCATCATCATCATCATCATCATCATCATCATCACCATCATCATCATCATTATCATTGATATCATTAGTATGATTGCTATCTCTTTTTCTGAAGGAAGATACAGTGACACCTGACGTGACATCTCTTTATGTATTTTTTTCATTCTTCCCAATCCTGATCGTTCCTTCAAGACGATCGGTCATAATGTGTTGAATGTCTGAAAGAAAAAGGTGTGTCATACTAGATTCTCAAGTTGGCGTTTAAGAAACACCTCCAATGTGTTTCATCTTCAGGATAAAAATTAGGTATGCATGGAA
>NW_028234405.1:17674847-17682347 GCF_977035675.1 Penaeus japonicus | reverse complement strand
AGATTACGCAAACTGAGATTTAAGAACACACACACATTAAAATCCAACTGAGAAGTGGGATTTCATCTATTTATTGCATAGAGTGCTGGCATCATTTGAAAATATATTTGTTTTGTGTGAATCACCATAGTAAATATAAACAACGGATTCAGTGATCGGTGTAGGATAGGTGACCGGGGCGAAAGGCATTGATGGGCACTGTAATACAATTATATTTTGTAGGCTTTGTGGCCGAGGGTGAAGCCTTGCAACGCAGCTTTGTAGGCCCTCTAACCCATATACATATATAATGTATTTATCTAATATATGGGTTTAATGTTCATATACATTTCAACTTTTTTATTGATATGGCTAGTGAAGTTGAGACAGTGATTATAACAACGATAATGATGATAATAATAATGATTATAGTAAGAATAATAGTTATGATAATGATAGCTATAATGAACAATACTTATAATGATGATAATAATAACAATAACAAAATAACAAAACCGTGTCAAGAAAAATCACTACACCCAAGTTTATTGGAAGACAAGACAACAGTTTCGAAATCCTCAGGGATGTCCTCCTCAGGACTGAAGATGAAATCCGGTAGGATTTCGCAACTGTCGTCTCGTCTTTCTTTACTATTCTGTTTTTATTTCATTTTCGGCCATTCTACCATGCAAAACAGAATGCCATTGTTTACTACCATAGGGCTAGATATCACAATGCCCCACGTCACAAAATCACCATAACAACAGTGCATGTCAGCACACACCACTATGGCCAGCGCAAGAGTCATAACAGTGAGGCAATTCATCACCACAACTCCGAAACAGTTGTTAAAACTTTGGTCTTTGGATAAGCCATTACCCCTATTACGGCTGGTGCTCTCCCTCCCTCTCTCGACGTCGCTCCCTCTCCGTCTGTCTGTCTGTCTGGCTATCTGTCTTATTTTTGTTTTTGCCTGTCTGTCTCACTTTTCCTCTACCCTATCTCTCTTATTCTTTCTCTTATTTTCTTTTTTTTCTCTCTCTCTATCTTTCTCTATCTTTCTCTCTCTCTCTCTCGCTCTCTCTTTCCTTCTTCCACATCTCATCTTTCATTATTCATAGTTTTTTTCAGTCCCTTTCTATGATTTAATATCTTCTCTTCACGTCTTTATTATGACTTTGCTTTATTGTGTTTCTTTCCCCTTCTACTCTCTCTCTCTCTCTCTCCTTCCCCTCGTTGCTACTCTCGTACCTCATCGACGTTCCCTATCTCTTCCTTCATTAATTCTTCCCTTATTCCATATCACGGTCTTATATGTCTCTCCATGTCTTTTCTTTAGTAACTCCTGATCTTCAGCCCCCCCCCCCCCCTCTCTCTCTCTCTCTTTCTTTCTGTGTGTTCGTCTCAGTTTTGGGTTCCGGTCTTTAATGATTATTTTTTTATTTAAATATTTTTTTCTCTTTCTCTCTTATTTCCCGTTTCCTTTTTTAAATATTTTTTTCTCTTTCTCTCTTATTTCCCGTTTCCTTTCTCCCATTTTCCTTTTCCCGTTTCCCTCTTCCTATTCATATTTTTTTTCCTTTCTTCCTCATCCCCCCTCACCTTCTCCTGTAGCCATTTTTTTTTTTATCTCTCTCTCTCTCTACGTATCCAGCTGGTTTCCTCCGCAGTGGAATGCCTCCGGTCCGTATCTCATTTTTATCACCTTCGTTCTTTAGTTTTCCCTTCAGCACTCTCCCACGTGATAGGGAGATAGGAGTCACAATTCTATTCCTGACCTGGGTCGACATGAGGTCGGGCTGTTTAAACCGTAACCTCTCGCTTTGACGCTCAGGCTCTCAAGCCACCCGTCGTGACCGTAAGACCAACGATACCGGCTTAGTCCTCCGCTCCAGGACGTCGCAGTCGAGCCACATACAATACCGTATTTACTACTTGCTCATGTGCTGTGTAAATTCGTAAACCCTAATAAATTTGATAATAACTTAAGTTGGATCTAATCGCCCGACCTGTAAAACAAAAGGTGAGTGCGCTTCATACAAAACATTCGGCGTCTGCTCCGTATGTGCCAGTCATTATAACAGTCGGGGCGCCCCCTCTCCTTCTCCCTCTCCCCAGCTTATATTTTTTCTCTGCCTCTTCTTCTCTCTCTCTCTCTCCTGCCTTCCTCTCTTCTTCCTCCTCTCGCTAGCCTTCCTCTCTTTCACTCCCTTTCTATTGCGCTTCTCTCTTCTCTCTCTCTCTCTCTCTCTCTCTCTCTCTCTCTCTCTCTCTCTCTCTCTCTCTCTCTCTCTCTCTCTCTCTCTCTCTCTCTCTCTCTCTCTCTCTCTCTCTCTCTCTCTCTCTCTCTCTCTCTCTCTCTCTCTCTCTCTCTCTCTCTCTCTCTCTCTCTCTCTCTCTCTCTCTCTCTCTCTCTCTCTCTCTCTCTCTCTCTCTCTCTCTCTCTCTCTCTCTCTCTCTCTCTCTCTCTCTCTCTCTCTCTCTCTCTCTCTCTCTCTCTCTCTCTCTCTCTCTCTCTCTCTCTCTCTCTCTCTCTCTCTCTCTCTCTCTCTCTCTCTCTCTCTCTCTCTCTCTCTCTCTCTCTCTCTCTCTCTCTCTCTCTCTCTCTCTCTCTCTCTCTCTCTCTCTCTCTCTCTCTCTCTCTCTCTCTCTCTCTCTCTCTCTCTCTCTCTCTCTCTCTCTCTCTCTCTTTCTCTATCTTTCTCTCTCTTTCTCTATCTTTCTCTCTCTTTCTCTATCTTTCTCTCTCTCTCTCTCTCTCTCTCTCTCTCTCTCTCTCTCTCTCTCTCTCTCTCTCTCTCTCTCTCTCTCTCTCTCTCTCTCTCTCTCTCTCTCTCTCTCTCTCTACGTATCCAGCTGGTTTCCTCCGCAGTGGAATGCCTCCGGTCCGTATCTCATTTTTATCACCTTCGTTCTTTAGTTTTCCCTTCAGCACTCTCCCAGGCGATAGGGAGATAGGAGTCACAATTCTATTCCTGACCTGGGTCGACATGAGGTCGGGCTGTTTAAACCGTAACCTCTCGCTTTGACGCTCAGGCTCTCAAGCCACCCGTCGTGACCGTAAGACCACCGATACCGGCTTAGTCTTCCGCACTAGGACGTCGCAGTCGAGCCACATACAATACCGTATTTACTACTTGCTCATGTGCTGTGTAAATTCGTAAACCCTAATAAATTTGATAATAACTTAAGTTGGATCTAATCGCCCGACCTGCAAAACAAAAGGTGAGTGCGCTTCTTACAAAACATTCGGCGTCTGCTCCGTATGTGCCAGTCATTATATCAGTCGCCCCCTCTCCTTCTCTCCAGCCTTCTTCTCTCCCTCTCCTTCTCTCCAGCCTTCTTCTCTCCCTCTCCTTCTCTCCAGCCTTCTTCTCTCCCTCTCCTTCTCTCCAGCCTTCTTCTCTCCCTCTCCTTCTCTCCAGCCTTCTTCTCTCCCTCTCCTTCTCTCCAGCCTTCTTCTCTCCCTCTCCTTCTCTCCAGCCTTCTCCTCTCCCTCTCCCTCTCCTTCTCTCCAGCCTTCTTCTCCCCCTCCCCCTCTCCCTCTCTCCAGCCTTCTTCTCGCCCTCTCCCAGGCGATAGGGAGATAGGAGTCACAATTCTATTCCTGACCTGGGTCGACATGAGGTCGGGCTGTTTAAACCGTAACCTCTCGCTTTGACGCTCAGGCTCTCAAGCCACCCGTCGTGACCGTAAGACCACCGATACCGGCTTAGTCTTCCGCACTAGGACGTCGCAGTCGAGCCACATACAATACCGTATTTACTACTTGCTCATGTGCTGTGTAAATTCGTAAACCCTAATAAATTTGATAATAACTTAAGTTGGATCTAATCGCCCGACCTGCAAAACAAAAGGTGAGTGCGCTTCTTACAAAACATTCGGCGTCTGCTCCGTATGTGCCAGTCATTATATCAGTCGCCCCCTCTCCTTCTCTCCAGCCTTCTTCTCCCCCTCCCCCTCTCCCTCTCCCTCTCCTTCTCTCCAGCCTTCTTCTCCCCCTCTCCCTCTCCCTCTCTCCAGCCTTCTTCTCCCCCTCCCCCTCTCCCTCTCTCCATCCTTCTTCTCGCCCTCTCCCTCTCCCTCTCAGTCCAGAGTGAAAGAAATATAACACAGAACAATGCTTACTCAGTGTTATCTGATATTGGACCTTCTTTTATACTTCATTTTGCGGAGATTCAATACTGTGGCTTCGGGGTTGTTTAATGGAATGTTGTCATGCAGGGATACGGGGTTGTTGCCTTTGTGGATCTCGTGTGTTGTGTTTGGATATCTCCAATACCTTTGGAGGTCCAATTTTCGTGCCGTTTCCTTCATGTATTTATTGGTGTTACTTAACTGAGGCTTCTTTGCTTATTGAGGTATTTGTTTATTGTAGGATAGGTCGAGGATTGAAATACAGGGCGAATAATGGATTCGAACTCGCGCCATTCGATTCGAATCCAAAACGAAGCGGCTACGCGACGGTTCGGGTTTGTCTTGTCTCTTGAGAGCGTGTGTTGAATTGAGGACACGCTTGTATGGACACTGTGATGGACACGCATCCCGGCGCCATTAAAGAAGAAGGATGATCTTATAAGGGAACGTAATGTATGCATGTATGTATGGCATGAAGGAGAGGAAGGAAGGAAGGAAGGGAGAAGGAAAAGGAAGGAATGGAGGGAGATATCATAGAAGGGAAGGAAGGAGGGCGGAAGTCCAAGAGGGAGGGAGGTAGAACTGGGGAGAAAGAAGGGAGGGATACTAAAGGAATAGAGGGGAGAGGGGAGAAAAAGGAAAAGAAGAAACGAAGAGAGAAGTAAATGTATGAGGGTAAATAAATTTACAAAAATAGAGAGGAATGGGAGGGGGTAAATGAGAAATATTGAATTAGTGAGAGGGAATGTGTGTGTGTGAGAGAGAGAGAAAGAGAGAGAGAGAGAGAGAGAGAGAGAGAGAGAAGGGGGGGGGGAGGGAGAGAAAAAGAGGAAGAGAGTGAGTTAGTGAAATATAAGGGAAACAGATAAAACGTAAACAGATGGATAGGTAGATTAATAAACAATGATGAATAAGATATACAAAAAAACAAACAAACAAGGAAAGACACACGGATAATACACATGAAGACAGAAAGTGATTGGAGAAGGATAGAACAAACAAACAAATATAAAAAGTCAGCCTAGTGTCAGGTCAAAGGCAACGAGGCCTCAGAGGGTCATCTCGTACACCATAAACAAGCGAAGGAACAAAGAAGAGAACCAGCATCTCCCCCCTCCATCCCCCCCACCCCACCCCACTCACCATGAAGAGATTTCTTTTGATTTTGTTGAACGTCTTTACTTAGATTTTTTTTTTTTTTTTTGTAAAGAAATAATCACACTGATGAGGATTATCATTAGTGATAATAGTAATTTAAATGATATTAATAATAGTAATAATGATAATAAGAAAATAGATAATTATAAAAATGATGATAGCAATGATAATGATAGTGATAAAGATAATGAAAATTATAATGATAGTAAAAATGATTATGCTAATAAAAATGATTCAGATGATCTTTATCATTATTTGTAGATAAGGCAAAAATAAGGATGATTCTTCTTATAGTATTGGTGAAGATGAGGAGGAGGCGGAGATATAGAAAATTATAAAAACAACAACAGCAATATTGATAATAACTACAACTATTAAGAAAATAAAAGCAACAACGACGAGGAAATAACGTCAATGACCTCGTCCGTGTGTGCATGTTTTCGACAGTAATCATGCATACCGCATGGTGTCTCTGCGAAATTTACAGCATTGCACAAACGCATGCTGCACAAATTGTAGATAAACATGAAACTGAATTTCTTGTGCAATGGAAAATGTGTTTGTGTAGTTTTCAGTAACGACCGTTCCTAAGTTAGTGTGGTTGCATGAGAGACGTGCGTTGCATGAGAAGGAAACAGAGACAAAAGCGATGTATCTGGTGAGAGCTCTTGAATGCCAGTCAGCCAAAGGTAATTATTTCCTTCTTGGTGTCTGAATTGCCTTTTCTTTCTTTCTTTCCAAGGGACAGGAGTAAAGTTTTTTTTCTGTCGTTATTGATCAACGGGGATGCAGTTGGTGTGGAAGTATTGTATGGATGGGATGTGTCACGTTGGGTACACAGCGACAGGGAGGGCACAGTTGCTGTTGAGAAATAGGTGGGAGATAGGTTTTTGCGGATGTACGATGGCGTAGGCTCAAATATCGCGCATTTGGCACCGTCGCCGTTGCAAAAAACAGCTGGCGTCCGGGTTAAAAGAGAAGCAGAAAATGAGTTTGCATTGCATGGACTCTGTCTTACATTACCATTGCTTCAAACACGTATTCATTAGCGAACGTGTTTGCTCGCAGCTATCCTTTACTGAAGACAGGAGCCAGTCAATTTCAGTGCAATGATTTTCAAAGGATATGCATTTAATTTGGAATATGATCAACAAAATATCATTTACAATATTCGGGATTCAGTTTATCTTCGTTTAACATAAGTCGATTTTAAATTTTGCTAAATTGAGAAAAAAAAACATTCACAGCAGAATAACATGAGCTTGCATGTCACTCCATTGTATCACCTCTCCGTCCTAATCCCAACTTCAATGTAAATCCCTCTTTTGAAGCAGGCAGCAATAAACACATGATTAGAACTTGCTACATTAATCTCGAGTAGCAGATGGCATCTATTCTTGAATATCATCTTTAACAATCCTTTAGAAACGATAGATGAGCGTCAGCAGAAAGTTTGTAAAGCTAACAAGGGAGTGCCAATGAAGGAGAAATTACAGTGTCGTTTGTAAGATCTCCGAGGGGAGTGTCGGCAGGATGATAAAGGGTCTCAAGAGTGGACTTCTGCTGCCAAGAGGGGAACACAGGGGATCTTAGTGAAACGTTTTGCGAGGGACGTTTACTCTGGGAACGAAATGGGGGGGGTGGGGGGGGGGGGGGGGGGGGGGGGGGGGGGGGGGGGGGGTGGGGGGGGGGGTGGGTGGGTGGGGGGGTACGTGTCTACCTGTCTGTTCATCTGTGCATCTGCATCAAGTTGGTTATGACTATTTTTTGTCATTATATGTCTATATCTAATTGTCTGTCTGCACGTATATAAATACATACACACGCTGTCCTCCGGACACACACACACACACACAATAACATAAAAAGCCTACTTAATCTATACACATACGTATACTATACCTGTAAATATGCAAACTGGTAATTATAAATGACAATAGAAGTAAAAAGGGACAAAAGGCGAATGAGGATGAGTCCTAGAATTGCAGGGGGGGGGGGCAAGCATCGTGGCCTCCCACACTCCCGCCTCTCAAAGCGGCCGCCTGCCTCGGCCTCTTTGATACCAGCCGTAATGACCTCTCGGGCGGCGGGCGGCGGCTGCGAGAGAGCGTCTCCTGTTGCCCGGGGGCTGAGGGTCCACTGGTTTGGCCTTTTATCACACACAAGCACACGAACACACACGCACGCACGCATACACAAATGAACACAGATGGCTAGAAAAAACAG
>NW_028234405.1:17644847-17652347 GCF_977035675.1 Penaeus japonicus | reverse complement strand
CACACCAACACTCAACAAACACACACACACACAACACAACCGCAAACACACACGCACACACCACACAACAACATATATATATATATATATATAATATATAATATATATATAATTGATATTTATATATAATATATATATAAATAATATATTACATTTATTTATATAAATATATATATATATATAAATATATATATATATATATATATATATTTTATTATATATCAGATATATAGCATATATATCCACAAAAGTGACCACACACACATATACGCAATATATTCACTTACGGGTCATAGAAAGCTCTCTAATTTTTCTCCAACTTTTCCCCCTCAAAAATTCCCGGAATCTCCCTCTCTTGCCGCTTGCCAGCCCACCTCCACCTCCACGCTTCGTTACCGTATGCAGAAATTCCTAGCCCTCATCTCCCTCCCTTTCCCCCTCCCCCGCCCCATCCACTACACTCCACACCCCTATCAATCTGTAGATGCAACTTCCCTTCGAAGCTGCATGTGAGGATGGCTCGTCGTGCCCCCTCCAGTTCCCCCCACACCCAACCAAATCCCCATCCTTTGCCTCCCCCCATAATCCCATTTAATCTTTGCCTCCCCCTACCTGATCCCCATACCCACTGCTCACCCCCACACCTATTTCTCATACCTTCTGCTCTCCCTCCTTTCCTTATACCCTCCTCTACTCTCCCGCTTCCCATGCCCCTCCCCATACCCAAACCATCTGCCTTTCCCTCCTATCCCGTAACCGGATGCTCTCCCTCTCCCAATATCCCCAATTCCCTGCCCCTCATCGCCATCCCCATACTCCTTCTGCTTTCCCTCTACCCAGTCCTGCCCTTCCCCTCCCCTTTCCATCTACCAATTCTTCCCTCCCCCTTATTTTTTCTACCCACCCTTACCCCCCCTTCCCTCTTACCCAATCCTTCTCCTTACCCAATCCATACCTCCTACAATCCCTTCCTTTTCCCAATCCCTCCCCCTCCCCCTTCCCTCCCTACCAAGTCCACCACATCCCCTTCTCCTACCCAGTCGCACCCCCTTCCCCTTTCCCTACCTCCCAATCCTTCCCTCCCCCTTCCTCTACCCAATCCTTCCCCTCATCTTCCTCCTACCCAATCCTTCCCTACTACAATCCCACCCCCATCCTTACCCCCTACCCAAACCCTCCTCCCTACGATCGGCAAAGGCAAATCTGTTCTCTGTAACAAGCCACCCCTCGCCAAGAAGACGCCCCATTTTTGGCCCGTGTCCGAGGCCAGAGGGAGAGGCCAAGGTGTTATATTCTCAGGCTTTTTCGGGCCGGTTCCATTCATCAAGGGGAATGTCGATGGCAGGGAACAGCGGCGCGCCATCGGTTGCTGCGGCGGGGCGTGAACTTTGGTCTTCTGCGGTTGAAGACCATGCGGGGGATTTTCCTTTTGGGGGGGATTTTTTTTTTTTTTTTTTCTGAGGGTTGGAAGGTGATTGGGAGAGGAGAGGAGGATGGGAGGGAGGGGAGGGAGGGAAGGGGAGATAGAGAGAGAGAGGGAGTATAAGATTTATATATAGATATTTATATATATATATATAAGATATATATATATATATATTATATAAATTGATATCTGTATATATATATATATTATATCTATATATGTCTTATGCATATTATATATATATGAATATATATATATATATTATATATATATATATATATATTTACGTATACCTTTTTGTGTATATATATATATACACACACGCACACATCAACACTCACACACACCTCACACATCACACACCACACACACCACACACACACACAACACACACATAACAACAAAAACACACACACACATACACACATAAAAATGTGTATGTTATATATATCCTATATATATATATATATATATATATATATATATATATATATATTATATCTATATATATATATATATATATATCTATATATACATATTTATATACCGGTATGTATAGTATTATGTATATATATATATATATATTTATATATATATATATATATATATATTATTATATATAATATATTACATATATATGTATATATATATAAATAAATATAATAAATTATATATCTATATATCTATAAAATATATGTATATATATTACATATTTATATATATATATATATATATATCTTTATATATATATATATATATATATATATATATATATTTATATATACACATTATATACTATATGCTTATATATATATATATATATATATATTAATATATCTATATATTATATATATATATACACATATTATATCTATATGAATAAATATATATTAAATATATATATATATATATTATATTATATATATATATATATATATATATTTATATATTATTATCTGAGTGTGTGGTGTGTGTGTGTGTGTGTGTGTGTTGTGTGTATGTGTGTGTGTTAGTGTGTGTGAGTGTGTGTTTGTGTGTGTGTGTGTGAGTGTGTGTTTGGTATGTATGTATGCATGTATGTAAATATATATATTATTTATATATATAAATATTATATATTATATAAATATCATAAATGTATATTTATATATAGTAATATATATATATATATATATTATGTTATATTTGTATATTATAGTTCTATTATATATATATTTATATATATATTTATATATATATATAGATGATATTATATGTTATATATATGTATATATTATATTTATAATATATATTTTGTATATATATATATATATAGATATATATGAGATATTTAGATATATATATATATATATATATATTTATATATATATATGCAATATATGTGTGTGTGTGTGTGGGTTGTGTGTGTGTGTGTGTGTGTGTGGGTGTGTGGGGTAAGTGTATTTATGTATATGTGGTGTGTGATGTGTTATATTAATAAATATATATATTATATATAATATATATATATTATACATAATATATATATATATATATATATATATAGTATATAATATATCTAGTATATTTATATTTGTGTGTGTGTGTGTGTATATATACTATATACTATATATATATATATATATATCATAAATATCTATATGTATATATATATATATATATACATATATTTATATTTATATATATTATATATATATATATATTATTATATATTATATATTATATAGTATATATATAGGGAGAGAGAGAGAGAGACCAGACCAGAGCGGATGAGAGAGAGGAGAGGAGAGTGAGAGAGAGAGAGAGAGGGAGGGAGGAGAGAGATAGATCAGTCATATATATAAGTATATAGATATCTACATATATAAATATATAATAGATATATATTTATATATATATATATATATACATATATTTATATTATAAATATCTATATATATTCATTTTATATAAATATATATATAAATATATATCAACATACATATGTATGTATGTTACATAATGCTATATATGTATATCTATTCTATCTATTATCTCTATCTCTCTACTACCTAACCTATATATCTATTGATCTGTCTATCTATCTATCTATATTAATATTTTTGTATATGTATATATATATAATAGATATCATATATATATATATACTATATATATATATATATATATAAACATACGTACGCCCTTTAAACAGAAAGCATTTACTGATTATTTCCAACGGGAAATATCACAAAAAGCGCTATCGTTCCGTTAAATCTGTCGGATCAGGGCATTATTCAAGCGTTAAATTTTAGTGCTTGGATCTTTTTATTTGTTACTTGTCCCATCCGCTCTTTTGTTGTCGGCTGTGTGTTTGTATTTTGTGTGGTTATGTATTTGTATGTTATGTGTATGTTTGTTTTGTGTATGTATGTTTTGTGTTTGTATGTTTTGTGTTTGTCTGTTGTGTGTGTGAATGTTGTGTACATGTTTACTGTGTGTTTGTATGTTGTGTGTTTGTATGTTGTTTATCGTATGTTGCGTGTATTTATATTGTGTGTTTGTATGTTGTGTGATTGCATGTTGTGTTTTAGTTTTATGTTGTGTGTATGTATGTTGGTTGTTTGTGAATATTATATATATATATATATTATATATATATATATATTATATATATATAAATATATAATATATATTATGTATATATATACATATATATATAGATAATATATATATTTATATACATATATATATAATTACATATCTATATATATATATCTCTATATATCTATATATTATAGATATATATAATATCTGTATATATATATATTTTTTGTGTTTGTATGTATGTGGGTTGTTTGTAACTATATATATACATATATATATATATATATATATATATATATATATATATATATATATATATATAATATTAAATATATATATATATATATATATACGTATATTATATATATGTAATATATATATATATATATATATATATATATATATATATATATGTATACTATATCTATTTATATATATAAATACAGGACTTTAAACACGGTAAGACAGACTTATATAGCCCACCCACACACACACACACACACACACACACACACACACACACACAACACACACACACACACACACACACACACATATATACACCACACCACACACACACCCACCACACACATAGATATATATATATATATATATATATATACTTTACTATATATATATATATATATATATATATACTCACGCACATACATATGTGTGCATGGTATGTGTGTCTGTGTATCTTCTATACCACGCACAGTACAAATGTGTGCATGTGTATGTGTGTCTGTGTATATATATATATATATATATATATAATATATATATATATATAATAACAAACTATACAACATATCTATCTATCTATCATCTATCTATCTATCTATCTCAATACATACTATACTGACAAATCTATCGATATATCTATCCTATTCTATCTATCTATCCTATATAATATATAATATAATACATTTACATACTTTTATATATAATGCAAGATATATATATATCCTACATATATGTATGTGTACTTAAAATAATATACAAATATATAAGCCCAATAATGTATGTGTACATATACATATACATATACATATACACACACACACACACACACACACCACACACATACATATATATATATTATCTATTATATATATATATATATATATATATATATATATATAATATACATACGTATATATATATATATATATATATATAAAACTATCTATATATATATATATATGTGTGTGTGTGTGTGTGTGTGTGTGTGTGTGTGTGTGTGTGTGTGTGTGTGTGTGTGTGTGTGTGTGTGTTTGGGTTGGAGAGACATAATCTCATGTCTCCTAATTGCTTCCATCTTACCTACTTGTGGTGCCCCAATTTTTCCTGAAGTGGTGCAATAGACCGGGTGTTGGGCGATATAACCAACTCGGGTTCGAGAGGCTAACAACCTCTCAGCCTTAAAATACACATTGTTATGGATAGTACTATAGATGCGTCGGGTGGATATCAAAGTTATTCTGGGTGGATTTGAATGCCAAAGTAGGCAAAAGTGAGGCATGGCGTGGAACAATCGGTTGTCACTCATTGCATGACGTCATGGGGAAAAGATTGGTTCAATGGGCCGCTGCAGAGGAATTTGTAATAGCCAGTGCCTTGATTCCCCACAAAGATATTCATAAGATGACTTAGAAATCCCCTGATGGTAGGACATACAACCAAATTGACCATGTAATGATGCCAAGCAGGTTTAGAACTTCACTTCAGAATACTAGAAACTTCCGTGGGGCAGATGCTGATACAGACTACTTTTCAGTTTGTTTAAACTTAAACTAAAAAGGAATGAATGTAGTACTAGGAACCTGCTAAATAAACGTTTTAATGTCGAGAAGCTTAAAGATCTCCAAGTTAGAGAAGAACTTAGACTCATAATCAGTAATCGCTCTGATGCACTAAACTTGACAGAAGATGATGTTGACATTAACACAGAACATAAATATGCAAAAAATGGAGGGTGTGCTAGATAAGGCAACAGAGGAAGTATGTGGATTTAGGAGAAAGTCGAAAGTAGAAGGGTTTACTGCTGGATGCGAAGAGGCTGTTAAAAGAAGGAAAGAGGCCAGCAATGAAGAGCTAGGGATGAGATTCTTATCCAGAAAAGAGAAACAAATCGAATTATAAGGCGGGAAAAGCGTTCTTTCTATGACAGCAAAATAAGGCAAATGGAAGGAGACTGTGTGAACAATCAATCTAGGAATTTCTTTAAAGAGTTGTAAAAAATTTTAAGCTTGTGGTATAAAGGATAAGGACGGCCGTCTCCTTACTAAATGAAAGCCAAATCTTAAAAAAAAGATTGCTTGGTCGCTACTTTCTTCATCGGTTCGTGAGCTGTCTCAAACACCCGTCTTATCGTCGGATACTTCGTTGCTTCCTTCATCGGGTTGCACGTTCCCTGCAACATAAGTTTCTTCGTCATTTTCGTCGCCGGATTCTTGCCATTAAAATATTGCTTGCATCGGTGCTTTCAGTGGCTTTTCCTTCCAATTCGGTGTCTCGGGCCTCATTAATCTGCAGTGCTTCACCGCAACAGCAGACTGTGGAACCAGGCAGCAAGTGGAGGAAACCATACAAAAAGCTCAGAAAAATCAGCACGCTCTGAGCCCCCGGGAGTCCCATGGTTCTGTTAGAGAGAAAAAAAAGACTGGATGAGTTTCAAATTATATCATATATAAGTATATGTTTATGTATGTACACACACACACACACACATACATACATACATACATACATACATACATACATACATACATACAAACACACACACACACACACACACACACACACACACATATATACATACATACATATACACACACATATATACATATATATATATATATATATAATATATATGTCTATATATATATATATATATATATATATAATAAATATATGTATGTGTATATGTATATATATGTGTGTATGTGTGTGTGTATTTGTGTTAATACATACATACATATTTAATATATATATATATATACCTAATATATATATATATATATATATATATATATATATATATATATATATATATATATATTTATATATATAGTGTGTGTTGTGTGTGTGTGTGTGTGGTGTGTGTGGTGTGTTTTTTGTGTGTGGTGTGTGTGTGTGTGTGTGTGTTTATATGTAATAATATATATATATATATATATATATATATATATATATATATATATATATATATATAAAATTTACATATATACGTATGAACGAGACAATAATTTTTTTTTTTTTTTTTTTTTTTTTTTTTTTTCATAGGTACGCGAATGCAAGTGCAAGATAATAAATCAAGAATGGTTTGGCGGTGATATGTCAGGTGACGTAAAACCTTAGGTGGCAATTTTACAAATATCTGTTATTTCGATCGTGTAAAATGTCCTGAATCACTGAACCGCAAAAGAAAATGAATGAAAAAATAGGTATCATGAATTTCAAAACTAAAGGTAGTGCAAGTAAAA
>NW_028234405.1:17577347-17582347 GCF_977035675.1 Penaeus japonicus | reverse complement strand
TAGTGATGTAAAATCGAATAACTAATAAAATATGTTAGAGAGAACTGAAAGAGACAAGAAAACGATAACAATAAAGGTGATAAACTCAATCATGTTATAAAGGACAAATGAACACACTAACATATGGAATAATGCTAATGAAGACGAACGAAATTATGACTATTGAAATAACGATAATAAAAGTGAGAAAAATCATTGCAATAACGTTTTCACGATTTCTGCTATCCTTACAACAATATCAAAGGTGTTACTTTTGATATATAACAACACTAAAAAACATTATAGTACTATCAACAAAAATGGTGTTATCAATTATACTGATGATAACAGAAGTGATGACCACAATGTCTTTGATTTTGGTGATAAGAATATTTACAATGACCATAACCACAATGATGATAATGATAATGATATTAGTAATAATGATCTTAGTAACCACGATAATCAAAGTGATAATTGTCATCTTAGTAATGACAAAAATTATAATGATGATGATGATGAACTATAATGATGATGTTAATGATGATGATGCTAATGGTTATGGTGATGATGATGCTAATGGTTATGGTGATGATGATGATAATTATCATTATTATAATGATCATTATTATCATTATCATCCTTATCATTATCATCCTTATCATTATCATCCTTATCATTACAACCTTTATTACTATTATCATTATTGTTTTTATTATTATTATTATTATCATTATCCATTTTATTATCATCATCCATTTTATTATTATTATAACTATTATCATTATTATCACCATCATTGTTATTACTATATCATCACTATCACTATCACTATTATTATCATAATTTATCATTACCATTATTATTGTCATCATTTTTACCATCATTGTTATCATAACGATGCTAATAGTATTAATGATAATGATGATTGTTGTAATAATAATGATGATAGCAGTTCAAGTAATAATAATGATAATGATGAAAAGGATAATAACAGTAATGTTAATAATGATACAAATGGTAATGATAATGATTATAATGATACCAATGTTAATGATACCAATGTTGATAATAACAATAATAATAATAATATGAGGAAAAAAAACTATATTAGTCATTATCCTCATTATACCAATACAAATCATATTCCCAATAACAATATTGATAATAATAATGATAATGATACAAAAAAAAATAATGAGAGCAAAAAAAAAAAAAACTAATGATAAACACAATAATAACAGTAATAACAATGTCAATGATGATGACAATGGTAAACGGATTATAATAATAATAACAATAACTATCATTATAATGACATGACGATGATAATGATGACAATAACATTAATGGCGATAATGATAATGGAAATAATTATAAAGATAACAATAATAGTGACAATAATGATAGTTATAATAAAACAAAACAAAATATATGATAACAATAACAATAGCAATTAAAATAACAGTTGTGACAATAACACTAATGATAGTGTAATGATAATCATCATCATCATCAGGATAATGGTGATAAAAGTAACAATGATAACAATAATGATGATAGCAATAATGAGGATAGTAATAATGATGATAGCAATAATGATGATAGCAATAATGATGATAGCAATAATGATGATAGCAATAATGATGATAGCAATAATGATGATAGCAATAATGATGATAGCAATAATGACGATAGCAATAATGATGATAGCAATAATGATGATAGCAATAATGATGATAGCAATAATGATGATAGCAATAATGATGATAGCAATAATGATGAAAGCAATAATGATGATAGCAATAATGATGATAGCAATAATGATGATAGCAATAATGATGATAGCAATAATGATGATAGCAATAATGATGATAGCAATAATGATGATAGCAATAATGATGATAGCAATAATGATGATAGCAATAATGATGATAGCAATAATGATGATAGCAATAATGATGATAGCAATAATGATGATAGCAATAATGATGATAGCAATAATGATGATAGCAATAATGATGATAGCAATAATGATGATAGCAATAATGATGATAGCAATAATGATGATAGCAATAATGATGATAGCAATAATGATGATAGCAATAATGATGATAGCAATAATGATGATAGCAATAATGATGATAGCAATAATGATGATAGCAATAATGATGATAGCAATAATGATGATAGCAATAATGATGATAGCAATAATGATGATAGCAATAATGATGATAGCAATAATGATGATAGCAATAATGATGATAGCAATAATGATGATAGCAATAATGATGATAGCAATAATGATGATAGCAATAATGATGATAGCAATAATGGTGATAATGATGATGACAATAATGATGATAGCAATAATGATGATAGCAATAATGATGATAGCAATAATGATGATAGCAATAATGATGATAGCAATAATGATGATAGCAATAATGATGATAGCAATAATGATGATAGCAATAATGATGATAGCAATAATGATGATAGCAATAATGATGACAGCAATAATGATGACAGCAATAATGATGACAGCAATAATGATGATAGCAATAATGATGATAGCAATAATGATGACAGCAATAATGATGACAGCAATAATGATGACAGCAATAATGATGATAGCAATAATGATGATAGCAATAATGATGATAGCAATAATGATGATAGCAATAATGATGATAGCAATAATGATGATAGCAATAATGATGATAGCAATAATGATGATAGCAATAATGATGATAGCAATAATGATGATAGCAATAATGATGATAGCAATAATGATGATAGCAATAATGATGATAGCAATAATGATGACAGCAATAATGATGACAGCAATAATGATGATAGCAATAATGATGATAGCAATAATGATGATAGCAATAATGATGATAGCAATAATGATGATAGCAATAATGATGATAGCAATAATGATGATAGCAATAATGATGATAGCAATAATGATGATAGCAATAATGATGATAGCAATAATGATGATAGCAATAATGATGATAGCAATAATGATGATAGCAATAATGACGATAGCAATAATGACGATAGCAATAATGACGATAGCAATAATGACGATAGCAATAATGACGATAGCAATAATGATGATAGCAATAATGATGATAGCAATAATGATGATAGCAATAATGATGATAGCAATAATGATGATAGCAATAATGATGATAGCAATAATGATGATAGCAATAATGATGATAGCAATAATGATGATAGCAATAATGATGATAGCAATAATGATGATAGCAATAATGATGATTGCAATAATGATGATAGCAATAATGATGATAGCAATAATGATGATAGCAATAATGATGATAGCAATAATGATGATAGCAATAATGATGATAGCAATAATGATGATAGCAATAATGATGATAGCAATAATGATGATAGCAATAATGATGATAGCAATAATGATGATAGCAATAATGATGATAGCAATAATGATGATAGCAATAATGATGATAGCAATAATGATGATAGCAATAATGGTGATAGCAATAATGATGATAGCAATAATGATGATAGCAATAATGGTGATAGTAATAATGATGACAACAATAATGATGATGCCACTGACGTAAATAACAGTATTTAAAAAATGACAATCATTATGAAATTTTTTGTAATAAAAATAGTAATGATGATAATCGTGATAACAGTAATAATGATAAGTAATCATAACAGGAATGATAATAATAGTAATTATACAGATAATAATGATGATACTTATAATAATGATGATACTTATAATAATGATGATACTTATAATAATGATGATACTTATAATAATGATGATACTTATAATAATGATGATACTTATAATAATGATGATACTTATAATAATGATGATACTTATAATAATGATGATACTTATAATAATGATAATACTTATAATAATTATAATACTTATAATAATGATGATACTTATAATAATGATGATACTTATAATAATGATGACACTTATAATAATGATGATACTTATAATAATGATGATACTTATAATAATGATGATACTTATAATAATGATGATACTTATAATAATGATGATACTTATAATAATGATGATACTTATAATAATGATGATACTTATAATAATGATGATACTTATAATAATGATGATACTTATAATAATGATGATACTTATAATAATGATGATACTTATAATAATGATGATACTTATAATAATGATGACACTTATGATAATGATGATACTTATAATAATGATGATACTTATAATAATGATGACACTTATAATAATGATGACACTTATAATAATGATGACACTTATAATAATGATGACACTTATAATAATGATGACACTTATAATAATGATGATACTTATAATAATGATGATAATACTGATAATAATTTTGATAATACTGATGATAATTTTGATGATACTGATAACAATAATGACAATACTGATAACAATAAGGATAATACTGATGATGATAATGATAATAGCGATAATGATCATTTGAATTATTTGATTGAATTTGAATTATTTGATCGAATTTGAATTATTTGATTGAATTTGAATTATTTGATCGAATTTGAATTATTTGATTGAATTTGAATTATTTGATCGAATTTGAATTATTTGATTGAATTTGAATTATTTGATTGAATTTGAATTATTTGATTGAATTTGAATTATTTGATTGAATTTGAATTATTTGATCGAATTTGAATTATTTGATTGAATTTGAATTATTTGATCGAATTTGAATTATTTGATTGAATTTGAATTATTTGATTGAATTTGAATTATTTGATTGAATTTGAATTACTATATGGAACTCAAATTATTAAACTGAATTAAAACATTGATCGAAATTTAGATTGCTGAATTAGATATGAATTATGAAATTAAAATTAGATTATTAAATCATTCGTGTGGCAAATATTACAAATTCAAAATTGAAGTAAATATTTGAAGTGATATTTATTTCGAATGTTGTTTTTTTACGAAATTCCTT
>NW_028234405.1:17534847-17542347 GCF_977035675.1 Penaeus japonicus | reverse complement strand
TATAAGAAACCGGGCACGAACGGCTCAACTGCCACGGACCAACACAACCAAATCCTTTTTCAGTGTTCAGAGATCTCTATCTAATAGGTTTAATTGACCAATTATCCTAATTGTGGGGGAAGGGAATAATAATTGAATCGGTCTCATGTGGCACCTACTACACTCAATCAATGTCAACAAGACAGATATCGTTGGATTTACGAACCGCTATCTTATTGTGTGATCCGAGATACGAGCGTTAATTTGTTTTAATTGGCCAATTATTTCAATTAATGAAATTGATGAAATGTTTCATCCAATAGTCCAACGCAGGCGATATGAAAGCCTAAGAATTAATTTTGAGTTGAAACTGTTTTTTTTCAGACATTAAACGTCAAATACAAGTGGGTGTTGTGTGTTGCAAAAATCGGCTTACCGCTGTGTTACTAATGACGTCACAAATACGTCATCAAAATAAGGGATACTACCTCAAAACCAGTTATTAGCAAATTCGAGACTACAAACCTGATCATCATATCGAAAGATGAAAGGCCTGGCCCTCCTGGACATCCCCGTGCTCTCACATTAAGGTATTATCGTTTTTGTTTTTTTTTTTGTTTTTAGTGTTTTTTCGCGTCAAAACGGTTTTTTATTTAAAAAGTCGCGAATATCTCAACAAATGCATGGAAGCCCGGAACGTTGAACGTTTTTGATGGCAATTTTTCAGAAAGTACATTTAAATTTCCTTTCTACGCTAGTAGTATGATCATTTTTTTCCTATCTCGAAAGTTTTCATATAAAAAAATGGGAGTCTGAAAAACCTTCTATTTTTGGAAAGTTTTTGATTTTGAAATTCCGTGATTTTATTGTGACGTCATTATGACGTCATCACTGCGTCATCAGATGTTTTTTCCAGGACAGTTTTTGAAAGTTTGAACTTTCTTCTTTCCAATGCTGTGTTGCTAAATCGCGTATCTTTTTATACTTCTCGAGATATATCATCAACAAAGAGGACCCACTTTTTGCCTTAAAAATATCCTCTACCCTTATGTATATTAATCGATACCCATTTTTTTAACAAGAACACCCTCATTTTCGGCAATTTCAGGTTGTAATAACTCGAGCCGTTTTTAATCCAATCGATCTGAAATTTTGACAGTCCGCAGTTCTTTGTGTACTAAATGCACGGAATATAAGTTTTAAGTAATTCGGGACGTCGGGAAGTTGGGTAAATTTTTACCTGAAATTCGGCGAATCCACAGAAACATACAGTAGGGGGCTGGTAAGCGGAGTTACCGGAACTTGTCCTACGACTCTCGGACTGTACCAAACTCACCTCCGGTGCGAGGGCCGGAGGCTCGCATACTGCCACGGGGGGCTTGCCAGCCCCCTGATATATATATATATATATATATATATATATATATATATATATATATATATATATATATATATACACACATAATATATATATATATATATATATATATATATTATATATAATAAATAAGGAAATATATATATATATATGTACATATATATATATATATATATATATATATATATATATATATATATGTACATATATATATATATAATATATATATATATATGTATGTATTATAATATATATACATATATATATATATATAAACTCTTACATATACATAATAAAAAATATATATATATAATTATAACTTCATATATTATATATATATATATATATATATATATATATATACATATATTCATATATATATATATATATATATATATATATACATATATACATATATATATATATATATATATATAAACATACACACACACACACATATGTAAATATACATAATTCGACCGACGGGATCAAGACAAGAGGAGCCGCCTGGAATGCCGCATCCCAAATCCAGGGCTGAACACCGCCAGAACTCGACCTCGACCAAGCCCGCCCGATGCCGTGATTGATGAGCCCAACTTGAACGATTACCTTGAATAGTTGCCATTTCCTAGCATGGGAACGAATGCCATTAGGATGTTATAGAAGGTGGAGTTTATAGTACCTATGATGGATTGATCTGGTGTGATTTCATGTTTAATGATGCTTGCGAAAATGACAATGATTATTTGATTAATGATAACGATAATGATCATTAAAATGGTGATAATGATAATCTTATCGATGATAAAGACAATGATATTGATGATATGATAATGATGGTGATGATGATGACAATAATTACAATAATGATTATAATGATAGCACTAATGCTAATTATGATGCCAAAGATGATAACCATAGTATAATGATGATGATAACTATGATGATGATAAGGTTAATAATGATATTGATAATGATGGTAATGACAATAAAGATATTGATAACGATGATAATGACAATAAAGATATTGATACTGATGATATTGATAATAATGATGATTACAATAATGACCATAATGATAAAAATAATGATAACGATAAAGATAACAATAATGACAATAGTGATGATGATGATAACACAACATTAATGATAATAATAACATTTATGATGATACTAATAATGATAATGATTATAAGAATAATCATACTAACAACGATGATAACAATGGTGATAATTATGCTTTTGATAATACTGATGACGATGATGATAATGATGGTAATAATGACTATAGTGATGATAAAAATAACATTAATAAGTATTCTAATGATGATAATGATAAAATTATAGCAATGATAATGATGATAATAACAATGATAATAACAGTGATAATGATTGCAATAATGATAGTAATAATGACGATAAGGATGATAACAGTAATGATGATAATCATGATAAAAACTAATGATAGTGATTATAATGGCAAAATAGAGATAATGATCATGAATTGTTAGTGATAATGATAGTAATGATAATATTGGTAATCATGATAATTATAGTAACGATGATATAAATGATAATGATAACAATGATAATGAAAGTCATGATGATGTTAACAATGATTTTGATAATGATAATGATAATAGTATCAAAATATATGATAATGATCATGAATATAACAATGAGAAAACCCAATGATTAATGTAATAGGCATCACGATTTCAGGTTTCCAAAGAAATTATCTAAAGGGTAATAAAATGGCCGTAAATACATATTACACTCTTGATTATTTACTTGTTTATCTATATAACAATAGCAATAATGAACTTTGCATAATCTTATACAATTAAATATATTTATGTGTGTGTGTAACATCAAATACCTAAGAGAAAGGAAATAATCTGTTTGAAATTTGCTGTAATCTGTCAAGTGAATGAAATATATATTCTGGAGAATTGGTACTTATACTTTACAGAATTAAATTATTGTGAGAAAGATATGCTACATTAAAACTTACATGCTATTTTTACATGTTATTTCTCCTAACCTTTAGAAAATAGTAAATACGGAGAATAAAAATTAAGAGTATCAAATATAATAGAATTTATCATGAAAATATATTTATTAAATGAACATTGCGCGGGTGAGTGTGTGTGAATATGTGTGTGAACAAGTATCTATTTTTCCAAGGAATATAAAATGATATTTGGCAGTTATCATACCTGAATGAAGAGAAATGATACAGCTACGCCAAGCATAACTAACATATTACTGAATTCCACTTTGTTTTACACACTTATTGAACTTTATTCTATAACGAATACATGGAACAGAGGTAGACAACGAATGAAGAGATTATTGTGCTTTGTCATGCATGGATAGATAGCTGGGATGGGAGATAGAGGAAGGATCTGCTAGTTTGATATAAAACCATGCATGAGGAAAAGGAGAAAGAGTTAGAGAGGGAAGGAAATAGAGGGGGGGGAGTGAGAGGGGAGGAGGATCGCTGAAAGAGAGAGAGGGACGGAGAGAAGGGGGAGGGGAAGAGAGAAAAACAAACAAACAAACAGACAGGTTGACAGAGACAGAAACCAAGAGAGATGTGAACGCTATTGTTGCATCGTATAGTTTCCTGCAACAGCCTCAGGCACACTCCCAGCGTCGAACTGCACGAGAATGATGAAGTAGGTGAGAGTGCAACTGGCCACCTGCGGAGATGAGATAAAAAATCAGTCACTTCATACATACACAAACTCTTTACTCACTTGGAAGAAAATTAGCGTCTGTTTATATATATCCTTCAAATAAGCAATCAGTTTTATCATATTTCTAAGAGGAATGGCATGTATGATACTCATAAAAATGTTTGTACTTATTATGAGTATATACGTTACACATACACGCTGCAGTCATTATTATAATTATCTTTATCATTGCTATCAACATTGTTATCATTATTATCATCAACATTATTATCATTATCATCAACAACATTGTTATCATTATCATGAATATTGTTATCCTTATTATCACCAGTATTATCATTAGTATATTCAACATTATTATTGATATCATCAACATTGTTATTATTGTCATCATCAACAATGTTATCATTATCATCAATTGTTATTATTATCATCATCAACATTGTTATAATTATTATCATCAACATTGTTATTATCATTAACATTATCATTAATGTCATTAACATTGTTATCATTATTATCATCAGCATTGTTATCATTATCATCAACATTATCACTATTATCATAAGCATTATTATCATCAACATTGTTATCGTTATTATCATCAACATTATCATTATTATCATCAATATTGTTATCATTATTATCAACATAGTTATCATTATTATTATCAATATTGTTATCATCCCCATCATCAACATTGTTATCATCCGCATTATCATCAATATCATTATCATCATTATCCCCATCATCAAAATGTCATGGTGAATGGCCGATTTCACGACTACACTTCAAGGAGTAGCCTCGTAGTCCTCACCTCGAGTATGCAGTGGCTTCCCAGAGTGAAAAATCCTAAGACGGAGAAACTCGGAGGATCTTGAAGGAGCTGCAGCAGCCACTGGCCCTGAAGGATCGAGTCATTAGCTTATTCTTTCGTTCGCCAGATCTTTCATTATTTTGCTTATGTTTATGGCAGCTATTTCATTTTTTTGTAATTAAATTTGGATTTGTTTTATTCGTTTCACTTTCCATATTATTTTCATGTCTTAGGTTTCCCTTCCCGAATTACTTAGTGGTCATTCTCTGGTCATTACTTCATGAACTAATTACTTCCTAATTGACTTATTTCTTTTGCTTATCTATCTATCACCTTTGAAGACTCAAATTACTCGGCACATCAACTGTTTTTCTTCATTTATTCAATAAATTAACATTTTTCTTATTCATTTTATTTACTTACTTGTCTACTTATAATTTGCTTACAATCATCTGCTTATTTCTCTATTTATCATTAACTTACAACTATTTATCTATTTATCTACTTATCATTTATTTACAATTATCCATATATCCCTAACTAATATGCTTAAAATCATCTACGTATTCACCTACTTATCATCTACTTACAATTAGCTACTAACATATCCACTTAGCAACCTACCCTACCAACTTATCCATACAGTCTTGCAATCACATTAACTAAATTTTCATACGAACACTGACCCTTATCTATAACAATGACACCATGAGCCATTTACTTCGAAAGTTTGTTTACCTTTTCGTAAGCTCGACTGTCTTCTGTCACAGTTAGAACGTCTTTCATGCGCTCTGCTGTCTGCTCGCGCTGGGGGGGGGGGGGGGGGGGGGGGGGGTAAGTTTTAAGTAATGGGTAAAGTTTAAACTATAAATTTATAATATATTGTGGTACGGGGGGGGGGGGGCGGGGGCGCGGTGGGCGTGTAAAAGGGAAATTTGGGTTTGAGAGCAGATAAAATGGAGATATTTTGCCATATTGTTGATATAGGAAATGTATTTGGTTATTTGATGGTAATGGTGATAATGATAGAACAAATGACGATAGTAATGTTAATGATTATGATAGTGGTGATTATGACACGACATATGCTTATGCTAATAAGAATAAACAGTAGTAAACATGATGAGGATGATAATGATAATAATAATGATAATAAGGATAACAATGATGAAGATATCAATGAAAATGATAATGATAACAACAGTGAAGATACCAATGGAAATAACAATGATAAAAATGATGATATTGTTGGTGGTAATAATGATAATAACAATGATAAGCCCTACGTTAATAACAAAACAACAGCAAATAACTCCAACAATAAAACAACATTAATAATGATAATGATGTTTAGAGAGAATGCAATGGCGAAATCCCTACCTCTTGGCGCAGCGGTTCCGGACTGGAGAAGACAATCCACATGGAAAAGAGAAGTTGCAGCAGAAAAGCCAATGAAGATCCGTTTATAGAACTTCCCGATTTCGTTAGCATGAAGAGCAGAGGAAAGGACGACACCAGGCCAGCCGAGACGAAGAAGAAAATCGTAATTCCAAACGATTTCATGACGAGAATCTGAAGCTGGTCTATCTGTTGAGGAAGAATTAGTCGGCTAAATGTGACAGGAGAGGCGTCACCCTTCGGAATTGAATGACAGGACATCTAGGAGTTAAATATTAGTAAAGGCGAAACCTGTTGGAATGATAGTAATGACGTAATACGTCGGGATGAAATAACAGGGCACTCGGGTCGGTGTCCACGAAGGAAAGCAAATGTATGTAATTCTCGTCCATAGTTTATATCCGTATCGACAAAGACGGAGGGGGAAGGGGTGAGGCACCTCGGCTACCTTTGTGCACTTTAGGCCCTATTGCCATGGCGAACCATGGTGCTATACGACATGCTTTACGGACATGCTTCCTTAAACAGGGACTATCTCCCACCTGACTGGCGGGAGGATCATGCTGTCGCTGACTTCTTGATGGCTGATGTGTCATGATACACATTCAACAGCTTTACATAGCTAAAGGATTATAAACTGAACTGGACTTATCTGGACAGCATTTATAGCTCCAGAGACTGACAAAGGGGCGGTCGCTAAATCAAGCCTATTCACGCATGACGTCATGGCGCCCACAAGTTCTTTCTCAAAATAACTTTAGCCAACACGTTCGATTTAAGGTTTTCTTGACTTTTAACTTTGAAAAGGAACTGCTGGACTATTGTACACTGACAGACACATTTTTTTTCTTAAGTGATATATTCACTGTTTTTGTTTTTTTCAGGTCACATAACTATTTAAACAAAAAGAAGATAAAAGACCTATTTATATACTCGTTTTCTATTTACTCGTTGAAATATAATTATCATTTCCGTTATGTTTGCGAAAATTTCAGAAATATGTTGTTGAATGTAGACATGAATTACGCGTCCTTTTCCTTTAGTTATGATGATTTGAATAGGAAGGCCATTTGTGGCTGACTATGTGAACATAAACATTTGTTCGCATAACCTCAATTGGCTCATTGATATATATATATATATAATATTATAGTTAAATATATATATATTATATATATATATAAATATATATAGAGGTGTATGTTATATATATATGTGTGTGGTGG
>NW_028234405.1:17514847-17517347 GCF_977035675.1 Penaeus japonicus | reverse complement strand
TCCGTTCAATCACCTACTAAGCTCCTTTTTCAGTATCTTATTCTCTATTTCTTAATAACAGGACTAAACAGACGGAAAAAAATAAACAAAAGTACAAAGAAGAAAAGGATTTTTATAAAAAGTAGCAAGCAAAAAAAAAAAAAAAAAAAAAAAAGAAAAGAAAAAAAAAGAGAGACGTTTAAGCGTCCCCCTGAAAAATGAGACAGCATTCTTGCAGGTAAACATTGATGATCCAAGCACTCTGTCTCAGTCGCTGCTTCTCGGGCGCCTGTCGCAGTTCCCTTTGAACTTTTCCGACATATGACCTGCTTATGTCTCATCCTTATCTTGTGTTTCTTCGCCATTTAGCTTCTTCCTTGTAGCTCTATCGTCGGTTTATCTTCAGATTAAAGTTCTTTCGTTGTTGTTTTTTTGGCCATTCGGGTGAACGTGTAAGAGTTACGTTTTCAATATTGATATAGATTTAGTGGCAAGTAGTTTTAAATTTAGTGATAATATCACAGTGTTTGTCATAAAAGCTAGTGCTTATACATTGCCTCTCTCTCTCTATCTGTCTGCCCCCCCTCCCCCCTCGTCTCTCTTTATCCGTCTGTCTGGCTGCCCCCCCTACCCCCCCTACCCCACACTTTCTTATACATTTCTCTATCTACCGTCTGTCCCTGTCTTCCAGTCATTCTCCATCTCTCTCTCCATCAGTCTCCCTATTTTTTTGCGATCTATCCATCCGTCTCACTATCTATCACCCAATCTCTTCCTATCTCCAACTCCATTTTTATACATCTCTCTTTCTCTCCTTTTCCCAAACGATAATCAACGACCGCTACTTCTCTCCACAGTTAATAAAAAAAAAACTCCATCACCATTTCCATGCAAAGCCCCCTAAGAAGCCAGGCGGTGCGGCGGGAAGGCCTCGAGACAATATATTATCGGGATAATCCAATGAATCTCCCAGTGAGTTTTGACATTTTCTGAAAGTGTCCTTAAGATAAGGCGAAGGATAATGTTTCTTGACGATCTCGTAAAGCCAAATGACCTGGAGAGCTTGGCTGCGGAGGGGCATGGATGTGTGTCACTTCGTTGTTGCGTGCTTGCAGTGCCAAAGGGCTTTGCATTCGAGTCTCCTGTTGACGGATACCCTTCGGCAGTATAGGTGTTGAATTTACGAGAACAAATGGCTCTTAGATTTGGTTATTTAAGAGTAGATTTGTCTCCGACCACACGAGTACGTGCATGCATGCACATGCAGATACTCACATACACACATATACACACAAACGAAAACGTACATAAACACACACACACGTACATACATATACATGCACACACACATGCATGCATACACATACCCAAAGAGATGAATAATCAAGCGAAAAATGAAGCGGACCAAAAATAATACAGAGAACAAACAATCAAAGATCCAAAGTGAAAAAATGGAACAAACAAAATGACAACCGAAGCGGAAATAAGGCTGGACACGATCAATAATCCCCCCTCCTCCTCCCTCCCTCCCTCCCCCTCTTTCATTTTCCCTTCTTCTTTCTTTCCTCTTCCCATTCCTACCTCCATTTTACCTTTTCCCTCCCTCCTCCCCTTCCTCCCTCCACCCCCCCCCTTCCTCCTTCCATCCTCCCCTACCTTACCCTCCTCCCTTCCCTCCTCCCCTTCCCCCTCCTTCCTTCGCTTCTCCCCCCTTCCCCGTCGCAACCCCTCCTCACCTTTCTTCCCTTCTCCCCCCTTCCCTCACCCTCCCCTCCTCCCCTCCCCACTTCCCCTCCTCACCTCCCCTCCCAACCTCCCCTCCCTTTTCCCCCTCCTTTTTCCATGCCCTCCTCCTCCTTTCCTCCTCCCTCACCCCTCCCTCCCTCCCTCCCTCCCCACCTCCTCACCTCCCCACCTCCCCTCTCCCACCCGAAGTCTCCCTTCCTCTTGGCATAAGCTCATCATTCATTGCCTCATCACACAGCTAATGAAAGCTCGCCTCAAGCTTCAAGATTGTTTTCTAAGCTTCTCGACATCACTCGCCTCTCAGATTGATGGCGAGTTGGGCTTGACAGATGGCTTCGATCAGAACAGCTTCTGGCAGACGGGGGTTCGGGGAGGGTTTCCTGTCTCGACCTTGTGTATGTGTGTGTGTGGGGGGGGGGGGGGTTGTGTGTGTGTGTGTTTGTATGGTTGGTCGTGTGTGTGTGTGTGTGGTTGTGTGTGTGTGTGTGTGTGTGTCTGTGTGTGTGTGTATGTATGTGTGTGTGCTTGTGTGGGTGTGTGTGTGTGTGTGTGTGTGTGTGTGTGTGTGTATGTATATTTATATTATATGTGACGAGAAGAAGCAAGTCGGGTTACACAAGAAAAAAATACACAGACCTACAGAAGCACGAAAGGAGAGTTAAATCTAAGAAGCAAAAAAATTATCTCAAAGACAATGAATATACTTAATTTCTATCTAAGACAAAACACGAGAAACAGCAGACGGTTAACTAATACGATCCACGAAACACGGAAA
>NW_028234405.1:17504847-17507347 GCF_977035675.1 Penaeus japonicus | reverse complement strand
TCGCAGACATGTCTCGGGAGAGTCTCATCCCAGCGCGAAACAGACACAGGCATGGCAGCCGAAAGCGCTCAAGGAACAAGGAAAAACATCAAAGAAAAGAAACTTTGATAAACGTCAAGCGCGTGAAGAGACGGATAGGGAGAAGCGGATATCCTTGTGGCCGCATGCGAGTGTGGATTTGGAGTCGCATGCATACAAACAAGTGCACACATACAAACATACACATACGCACACACATACACACATGCACACTCATTCGTTCGCGTGTGTGTGTGTGTTTGTGTATATACAATAGTGTGTGTGTGTGATTGTATTATGTCTATATGAACGTGAATGCACTGTAATATCACAAGTAAACAATCTAAAAACAAATTCACATTAACATAACGAGATTCTCTCAAGTAAAAAACAAAAAAAAAAAAAAAAAAAAAAAATTATCGTCCGAAAGTCTTTCACCCAAGCGAAGAAAATCAGGAGTCCCTTCGAAGCGCCAGAGGCTCCGCAGATGGAGGCTGCGCGCCGAAAGAGGGAGAAAGGAGAAGAGGACCGAGCGTAGAAAGGAGAAGTGGGATACGAAGAGAGGAAGAGGAAAGGAACAAAACTGTTTTTCGTCTTGCTGATTTTACTCTATTCTGTCTTGAGTATTTACATGCATCACAGCTTGTCTTTTATGTTCTAGTTTTTTAATCTAAACAAGCACACGCACACACACACACACATGTGCGTACATTTGTGTGTGTGCTTGTGTGTGTGTGTATGTGTGTGTGTGTGCGTGTGTGTGTGTGAGCATGAGCGTGTGCAACCATTTAAGTCTTTCATTTATCTTTTGCTCCAGCTTTGTTATATGAAATGCTCTTGCAATAAACGTGCAATTGCGTGAATGCAGTTTCTTTGAATGCTCCGTGAAAAGGACGAGCAAGACGTTCATTTTATATTTTTTTTATTATTAATTAGCACATGACAAAAGGAAAAGAATTCAGACGAGGCAAAGAAAAAAAAAAGGAAGATGATACAACGGAAGATGAATATAGAGTGATGTGAAAGAATAAATGTGAGGGAAAAAAGGGATGAATTTGAAGGGAGAGAAAAGTGGTAAGAGGCGAAGAAGAAGAAGAAGAAGTGGAAGCGATGGAAGAAAGGGAGAAAAGGGAGGAGGACTCAGACACAAAGAAGAAAGAAGGAAGAGGAATAGGAAGAAGTAAACCAAGGAAATGAAGAAAAGGGAGAAGAAGAAAGTAACAGCAACAGAGAGGAAACATGAAGAAGAGGAAGAAGAGGTAGACGAAAAGAGAAGAAGAGGTAAATGAAGAAGATTTAGAAAAAGACGAAACAGAAGAAGAAGAAGACGAATAATGATGATAATAATAAGAAGAAGAAGAAAGAAAAGCAAGGAGTGAAATATGAAGAAGAGAAATAAGGAAATAAGAAGAACAATTCACAGAAAAAAAGAAAAGAAAAAGATGAAGAATAAGAAAGGAAAAGAAAGTCTAAGAAGTGAGAAGTGCCAGAGAACCAAAGTGAGAAAAAAAAATAACGGATTATAAAAAGCTGTAAACATAAACACGTGATCCATTTTACCACGGGACCCCCCTCCCTACCCCCCACCCCACCCCGTTCCCCATACGAGGGTTAAGTGATTTGCAACTCTTGGTCGGTTAAATTCCCTAAAATGTCAACGTTTCCAGACGTCTAGCACTCGACACGCCTCCTTTCCCTCCCCCATCTCCCTATCCCCCTGGATAGCCCCCCCATCCCCCTACCCACCTGGATAGCCCCCCTCTTATCCCCCTACTCCCATAGATAGCCCCACCCTTCCCCCTACCCCCCTGGATAGCCCCCCATCCCTCTAACCTCCTGGATAGCCCTCCCCCCTATCCCCCTACCTCCTGGATAGCCCCCCCATCCCCCTACCCCCGGGATAGTCCCCGCCATCCCTCTACCCCCACGGGAAGCCCCCCCATCCCCCTACCCCCCTGGATAGCCCCCCCCCCTATCCACCTACCACCCTGGATAGCCCCCATCCCCCTACCCCCCTGGATAGCCCCCCCCCATCCCCCTACCCCTTTCGGAAATAAATTGATTCGCATTGCTGAGATTTATCTTCATGAATATTCCCCCGATAATTCAAGAGAATCCATGAAAAACGATTTCTCTCTCCTCGCTCGGCCCCTTTGCGACGCTGGGCCGTGACGGCGCGGCGGGGTTGCCAGGGATGCTCTCTCGAGTGCGGTGTCTACCTCTCGCTCGCTCTCTCTCTCTTTCTCTTTCTCTTTTTTTTTTCTTTTTCTTTGTCTTTCTTTATTTTCTTTTTTTATTTATTTCTTGTTCTCTGTCTCTTTCGCTATTCTTTTTTCGTTATCGCTCTCTTTCTCGCTCTTTCTCTCTCTGTATGTATGTATATATATATATATATATATATATATATATATATATATATATATATATATATATATATATATATTAAATAGCCTATTTATCAGTATATTCTTTGCCAATTTCA
>NW_028234405.1:17492347-17494847 GCF_977035675.1 Penaeus japonicus | reverse complement strand
ATGTGTGTGTGTGTGTGTGTGTGTGTGTGTGTGTGTGTGTGTGTGTGTGTGTGTGTGTGTGTGTGTGTGTGTGTGCGTGTGCATATATATATATATATATATATATATATATATATATATATATATATATATATATATATATATATATATGTATGTATGTATGTATATATTTACATGTATATATATATATATATATATATATATATATATATATATATATATATATAAAAATGTATATATAACAATGCTAGTAATGATAGTCATGATAATGATAATGATAATAGTAATTATTATTATGTTGATAAAGATGATGATGACATAATTATTATAATTACGAAGATACTAGTAATGATGATAATGATAATGATTATGACAATAAGAATAATAGCGATGATGATTATGATAGTGATAATTGTAGTAACAATAATGGAAATCTTAATAACAATATTAATGATAACAATAACATTGATAAAAATAATTATAATAATCATCATAATGAGAACAATAGTAATAACAGTAATTATAATAAAAATGATAAGGATAATGGTAACAGCAATAATAACAATGATATTATTAATGATGATAATAATATGATGGCAGTAGAAATGATAGAAGTAATGATGATAATAACAATTATGATAATACTAATAGTGATAATGATGACAACTATCTTTTTTGTTATTATGATAATAAAACAATAAGGGTGACAAAATTGACAATAGAAATAATAAGAATAATGATGATAGCGATAATAGAAATAATGATGACATTGGTGATAACAACAATAATAACAAAAACAAAAACCCAAAATAAAAACAATAACCCCGCGACCTTAAAATACCAGGCAGGCGTCCGACGCGGGATAATCTGTCTTATGGTTAGGGGAAACTCTTCCGTTTTGGTTGGCACCCTCCGTAGTGAAGGTTTTACGATAATAGCCTCCATTTACGGCCAAATAGATCTGCCTTTTTATGAAGATGAATAATGAAATAAGTATCCCTCGCAGCGTTAATAGTCGTGGAACCTGTGACGAAGCTGTCTCGCTCGACAGGGGGGAGGGGGGCGGACTAGGCGAATCACAGGTCGTTATCAAGCTACTCGTCCAACAGCAACGATAAGTCGAAAAAAACGGAACAAATAATGAGATAATGAGTGCTATATATAATGAGTGCAACAGCATGAAGACGAGGGTATATATCAACCATTTTGGGTAGGACGTAGAATGTTTAGTATCGTAGAGCTGAGGTACTGTGACCAATTGCGAGAAAGTAAGGAGAAAGGTTGGCCTTTTGATCTAGAATGCGAGGAGATACGAAGGTAAATAAAAGAACCAATGTAGATTCAAATAGATTGTGTGGAACGATCAATTGAGTATCATGTGATTGAAGATCAAAGTCACCATTTAACCTAACAGATGCATATGGAGAGGACAATAGTTGTAGCTGATATGTTAGACGAAATTGATGGAGATAATAGATTACTAGTGAAAGGGCAGAGGAATTGTTGGAGCAAAGGAATGGAAGAGTTGTGAACCTGAGAGAAATGAACTAAGTTTATCCGATATTAAAGAGTTTTTTAACATCAGCAGTAACCGGAACCAAAAATCTGATTGTTGCTGCAGTACATCTAGTAGTTGACAAACCAGGAATAACAAATAAGAGGCCCGTTTGCTACAGCTCAATCGAAAAACCGCGGTGAAACGGGGAATGGAAAATTACTTAAAACAATTAAAATACACAATTAGTAAACTTGATATGTGGCGTAAAGGGCAAAGGAAAACATCAAAGAGAAAGAGAAAGAATAGCTAAATGAAAACTAAACTTAGGCAAAAAACAGTCAGCTAAGTTCCAAATCATTTCGCATTTGTGCAATAACAATAATCGTAATCCCGCTAAACAAGGGAAAGAGAACGCAAATATTCCGCTAATAAAAAAGTATGAGATGATACAGGAAAAATGACCAGCTAGCGTTACTATGTAAAATCATTAAATATCACCTCATTTCTGTTTACGACGCGAATAATTGGCACTATGCATAACACAGGATGCATAGTTCCCACGTGATATTGTTCTCGGTATTTTACCTTTAAAGTTTCAACATCATTCCGCATTTTGAAAATTGTTAATGAACACGATTACCTTCCATCCATGGTGGCACTTGGGACAGCGAGATATTTCCATGCAGGAGAATATCATTTTTAATTCGGCAAATTACACTAATGTCTCCAAATCATCCATTTCGCCTCCCCGTGCTTTGGCACTCATCGAACGAGACCCCATTGGAGAGCAGGGCAAAGGAACCGAAATCCATTAAAGGTGGCCGTTCCGCCGCGAAACAATGGCGAGGGGGTTGTGCATCCGGTTGCAAATTGCACGTAACGCGAAGCAGAGTCGACAACAGCCTCTCTTCTCCCCTCGAGAGTCTTTGGCGGCCGCGGGTAATGAGGCTGCTTGAAGGGCTCCTCCTGCATGATGGCAGGCCGAAGCGCCCGGGGATTACG
>NW_028234405.1:17474847-17482347 GCF_977035675.1 Penaeus japonicus | reverse complement strand
GGAGGATTTTAGACGAGGTGCTCGGGGTTGCGAGAGGTTCAAGTCCAACCTCGGAATACGCTTGTTTAAAGGGAAGAAGGATTGTACAGAGATGATTGTGACTGTTTAGCTATCTATCCCTTTATGTCCATGTACCTCGCTCTCTACTTTCACATATACTCACTGTGGCTGTATATGTGTGTGTGTGTGTGTGTGTGTGTGTGTGTGATCGTGCTGTAGTGTGTGCGTGTAGTGTGCTGCTATGGTAATATATATATGTATAATAATATATATATATAATATATTTATCTTATATATATTATATATATATGTATAGATATTTATATATATATATAATCTATATGTTTATATATATAGATATTATATATTAGTATATATATATATATAATATATATATATATTATATATCCAGTATATATTATAATATATATATATATATATACTTATATATATATATAAATATATAGAAATATGTATGCTATATATATATTTTCCTTTATATATATATATTATACATATATATATATATATTATATAACTATATTTATATTATATATATATATATATATATATATGTATACAATTTTTCTCCTGACGGGACTCGAACCCGGCGCTGGGTTCGAGTCCCGGTCCGGGAGGAAAAATTTGTATATTTCAATTTAAATGCGTTACTGCATGCTACCATCTTTTCTTCATTATTTATATATATATATATATTTATATATATATATATATATATATATATTTATATATATTATATATATATATATATTGAAGATATATATATATATATATATATATATATGTATATATATATACATATATATATACAAATTTGTGTGTGTGTGTATACTGTATACGCATGTGATTATGTATTATCTGTATATATCGTGTACCTATATGTAACTATGCATGTATCTCACTGCCTCTCTCTGACGCCCCTCCGGCTTGCGCAGAGCGAGGGCGTGTTCCGCGAGGGCACCGGCCAGCTGGAGATGAGCGAGAGGCTGCTCGACCCGGAGGTCAAGTGTGAAAACGGCGGCATTCCACCGACCAGGTGAGAGCTCGCGCACAATGTGGGTCAGTGCGGTATTGGCTTCTCACTGACCTATTTCTCTCTCTCTCTCCCCCCACCCCCTTCTCTCTCTCTCTCTCTCTCTCTCTCTCTCTCTCTCTCTCTCTCCCATTCTCTCTCTCTCTCTCTATCTATCTATCTATCCATCTTTTTCTCTCTCTCTATCTATCTATCTATCTATATATATATCTATCTCTATTTCTCTCTCTATCTATCTATCTATCTATCTATCTATCTATCTTTCTCTCTCTCTCTATCTCTCTCTCTCTCTCTCTCTCTCTCTCTCTCTCTCTCTCTCTCTCTCTCTTCTCTTTTTTTTCTCTCTGCTCTCTCTCTCTCTCTCTCTCTCTCTCTCTCTCTCTCTCTCTCTCTCTCTCTCTCTCTCTCTCTTTCTCTTTTTTTTTCTTCTCTCTCTCTCTCTCCCCCCCTCTCTCTCTCTCTCTCTCTCTCTCTCTCTCTCTCTCTCTCTCTCTCTCTCTCTCTCTCTCTCTCTCTCTCTCTCTCTCTCTCTCTCTCTACCTTTACCTCTCCCTCTCCTTCATCATTATCCTTTACCCTTCGCCCTCCCTCTCGCCTTCCATCTCCCTCTCTCCTTTCATCGCCCTCCCCTTCTCCCTTTCCCTCTCCATCTCCATCTCCATCTCCATTCTCCTTCTCTCTTTCGACCTCCATCTCCCTCTCCCTTTCCATCTCCATCTCCATTCTCCTTCTCTCTTTCCACCTCCATCTCCCTCTCCCTTTCCATCTCCATCTCCATTCTCCTTCTCTCTTTCCACCTCCATCTCCCTCTCCCTTTCCATCTCCATATCTCTTTTCACATTTCCTAACTCCCATCCGCCCTCATTCCCTTTCTTTCCAACCAGTCCCGCTCCCACTCCTCCTCATCGTAAAAATTGCTCCGTCGTGGTTATTTTCCAGGACATAAATCCAGTTGTTTTGGAAAGGAGAGGAAAATGAGAAATTCTTTCCCTCTCGCACCCTCCACTTCATACTCACGAATTTCAGTTGTTAAGTCTTGCATTCGACAAACGACACTCTTCGACTTTCGCAAGGATAGTCTTGGTTCCTTCCGTGTGTACGTGAGGCGCTCTTTATTGGCGGCGGATGCTGCGTCTCCTTTTGTCTTGGGAGTGGGAGAGGGAAAAAGCATCTTCATTTCTCCGACACACATACGCAAGCATAAATACATACTCTCGCACATGCACACACACACACATACATACACATATACACATAGACACATAGACACAGATGTGTGTGTGTGTATGTGTGTGTGTGTGTGTGTATATATATATTAAATATATATATATGATATATATTATATATATATATATAATATTTATATATATTAATATATAATAATATATATATATATAATATATAGATATATATTATATATTATAATATATATAATAGTATATATATATAAATAATATTATATAAAATATTTTATATATATATATTTATATATTACTATATATATATATATAAAATTCATATAGTTATATATAATATATTTATATATTATCTATATTATATATGTAATCTAATATATATATAAAATATATAAAATACATATATTATATATATTACATATATAACATATAATATATAATAAATATATAATATATATATAGATATATAATTATATATTTTATATACATATACATATAATATATACAAAAAACATATATATATAATATATATATAAATATATATATATAAAATATATAAATATATATATATATATATATAGAAAATATATATATAAATATATATAATAAATATATTAAATGACCCCCCAAACACACACACACCACACTCCACACACACAAAACAAACCCACCCAAAACCCCCCCACTTAAAGGTGTGTTTGTGTGTGAGTGTGTTTGTATATATTATAGTATGTACATACATACAAAATCAAAAACACACCCAAACACCAACCAAACAAACACACACACACTAATTTAAAATATATAAAATAATTTTAATAACTAACACCCAAACACACAAAAACCAACCATTATAATAAAATAAAATCAACTATCTTCTTCAACACCCCACTAACCCATCCCCTATCTCCCAACTCTCCTCCTTTTCACTTTCTCCTCCCACTCTCCCTCTCCTCTTTTATTTAAATACATTCTTCAAACAACCCATCTCCCCTTTTCCCCTCCACACTCACACAACACACCACACACACACCCACACCCCACACCTCCACACACCAAACTCCACCCAACAACCCCACACTAAATAATTTAAAAATATTATATACTTTTTCTAACAAACTATCTTCTATCTATCTTCAAAAAATCTTTAAACATAAAACAAACCACACACACACAAACAACCCCCTCCACAACCCCCCCACAAACCAACAAACAACCCCACTCACACACACAACCTCCACCACACACACTTTCCCCCCACCCAAAAAAACCACACACACCACCACACTCCCACACACACCCTCACCCCCCCCACACACTCCAACCACAACACACAAACCCCCCCTCACCACAACCCACTCAAAACCCAACTCACAACACCAACTCACACAACCACACTCCACACACACCACTCACACCACACCCACAACCAAACCACAACAACCACCACACCACACCCCCAACCACCCACCCCAAAAGTGTAATTATATAATTTATTATTAAATAACTTAAAATAATATTCTTTTAAAAATCACACAACCAAACTCAACAACACACACAAAACACCCCACCACTCACCCACACACAAACCCACAAAAAACACACTCACACCACAACACTCACACACACACCCTATCACACACACACACCCCCACACACACACACCTCCCCACACCACCCACTCCCCACACCACTCACACAACACACACTTATATTATACACCACCCACACTCCAAACCCCACCAACCACACCCACCTCCCACCACAACATCAAAACACACACACACCACACACACACACACACACTCACCCCCCCACTCCACCAAACACACTCACACCACCCACTCAACACAAACCATATATTTAATTTGTGTGGGTATGAAATTAATTTTTTAATATAACTATCACCACCCAAACACCAACACACACACTCCACACACCCTCCACACACACAAAAACTTAAACAAACACACCAAACACACAACAAAACTCACCCACAAACCAACAACCACACACACCTCCACACCTCACACACACACACACACCCCAAACACCACACTCACCCACACACACACACTCCACCAACAAAACACTCCCACACCCACTCCAAACCACAATCACCACCCACCCTCACACACACAACACAACCCACCCAACAACACCTCAACACACCCCACACAAACCCACACACACATATATATATATAGAATAAAGGGGATATATACAATATATTTACCCTATAAATAATAAGAATTTTAAATAATCCCCACACACACCAAAACACACAAAAACTCACCACCCACACCACTCCCAAACTCACACACACACACACTACAACACACAAAACACACACCCACACACTCACAACCCACAACATACAAAACACCACACCACTCCACCAAACACACTCCACACACACACACCCCCACACACACCAAATCACACACCCCACAAACACTCACCACACACACCCACACAAACACAAACAAACACACAAACACCCCTCACCACACCCAAAACTCCACCCACCTCACACAACACAACACACTCCCCACACACAAAACCCACACACCTCCACACACACACACACCTCAACCCCACAAACACACACACCCCAAAAACACTCACACACACTCACACACACCCACTCCCCAAACCACACTCACACCACTCACACACCCACACAAAAACCACACAAAACACTCAAACACACACACACTCCCCACAACCACTCACCCACCCCCCTCACACAACCCACCACACAAACACACACACACTCACACCCCACCACACACCCCTCACCACACACCCAAACAACCACACACCCACACAAACAACCCCACACACTCCACCCCACCACCACTCCACAAAACACACACACACCACCCACACCAACACACACACACACTCAACCCAAAACACTCACACACACAACAAACCAACCACACACACACACACCCCCACACACAAACACCAAACCATATAATAATATAATATTATATAATATATTTTCTACTATCCCAACTATCCTTTTTCATTAACTTTAACATTACATATATTGTTTTTTTAACAAATTATTAATATTGTTGTTGTTTTATTGTTATAAATTAAACCCTATAATATTATATACTAATTATTTATTTTAATAAAAATAAATTTTATTTGTATATTAAATAAGATAAATTTTATTTAAATTTTTATTTTTTATTATATGATATAATTTAATTTATTATTAAAAAATCATTTTTTAATCATTAAATATCAAAAATATAATTTTTTATTAAATTTTTTATTAATTTTTATAATTTAATTTCATATATATTATTATAAAATATTAAATTAAATTTTCATTATATATTAAAATAATAACAAAACACATTTATATTATCATCATCACCATTATCATTATCACAATCATGTTCATTATCATCATCATTACCATTATTATTAGTAGTATCACCATCATCATATCATTATCATCATCATCATTATCATCATCATCAATGTTGTTATTAGCAATATTGCTCTTGTTATTATCATTATAACTATCATTATCATTATCATTCCTATTACCACTGCTATCATCAGCATCATTATCATGGATATCATTGTGTCTTCTTTTGGGAAACTAAAATTTTATTTATTTTCTTTATCTTTTTTTTCGTGTCCAAGCGATTCCCCTTTAAGAAAAAGCAGGAAGGCAAGGTAATCCTTAGATACTGATGAAGTCGTAGGATGTGCCAATAATGTAGTGACTTTGTGCTGTAACTGTATGACATCACAGAGTATTTTTTCAATGATAGTGTACAATGATTAAAGCGAAAATGGAAAGGTGGTATGCCTGAAAGAACGTGCTTGCGAAGTAGAGGAATTATTTGGTAGGGAAGTTAACACATGGGGTTATGTAGTGGGGTTTATGTAGTAGTAAAAGTTTAGCACTTCTCTTCTTTTCTCTTCGAATTGAAACAGTGATGTTGTTTTATGCAGTGGCTTTATATCATTTCGCACGAATCTATGCGTCTGTGTGTATGTGTTAGTGCCTTTTTAATCTATCTTTTCTGTCATATAGGTATATTGGTATTTTTCTTTTGCATTACGAAAGATGCTTCAAGTTTTATATGTGACATATTGACATATTAAGATTATCTTTGATTATTCTTTTATTCATCCATTTTCTATTACTAATTCGTCGATCTGGAAATAAGAACAATTCTCAGTTGATTTTACATCATTTTCTCTTATTTTTACCTTATGTTTCCTTATGTTTCCAATGATATCTTATCCGGCTAATTATTTTTTTCAGCTGCGACATTCCACATCAGTCGCATTTCACAACGCGAAGGTACACACTTGCTAAATGTATTTAGATCAGTGGTTCCCAAACCTTTTAATTTGATGCAGCCTCTGACTTCTAAGAAATAGTTATAATTCCCATCCTTTATTTATATGTATATATATATATCTATATATATATATATATATATATATATATATATATATATATATATATATATATATATATATATATATATACATGAATATATAAATACATATATAAATACATGTATACTCCCTCCTCTCTCTCACTCTCTCTCTCTCATACCATCTCTCTCTTCTACGTCCTCTCCTCCTCCTCTCTCTCCTCTCTTCTCTCTCTCTCCTCTCTCTCTCTCACTCTCATCTCTTCCCCATCCTCGGTCTCAAAAAAAAAAACAAAACTCTCTCTCTCTCTCTCTCCTCTTCTCTCCACCACTTTCTCAACTCTCTCAATCCCTTCGTCTCTCTCTCTCATCTCTCAAAACAATCAAAAAACAATAAAAAAAAAAAATCTCTCTTTCAAACTCTCTCTCTCTCACAAAAACAAAAAACATAAAAAACAATAAACAAAACGACACGAACGCTTTCTCTCCCTCTCTCTTTCTCTCATCTCTCTCTCTTTACAACTCTCTCATCCTCTCTTCCTCTCGCTCCTCTCTCTTCCTCTCTCTCTTTCTCTCTTTCTTCCCTCTCTCTCTCTCCCTCTCTCTCTCTCTCTCCATCTTTCTCTCTTCGCTCTACGCTCTTCCCTCTCTCTCTCTTTCCTCTATCTCTTTCTTTATTCTCATTCCTCTCTCTACACTCTCTCTCTGCCTCTCTATCTCTTCTCACCCCTTCGCTCTCTCTCTATCTATCTTTCTCTCTCTCTCTCTCTCCTTCTCTCTCTTTATCTATCTCTATCTATCTCTCTTATCTATTTCTCTCTCGTCTATT
>NW_028234405.1:17462347-17464847 GCF_977035675.1 Penaeus japonicus | reverse complement strand
TTTTTTTAAATTATTAGAATGATTGAGATGTAGTTTTCTCATTTATCTATCAAGAATAACTTTCAATCAAAAGTTACTTGACAAATTGACAGTATAAGTTACAACAAAACTGTCAACCAATCAATAAAAAGTAACAGACAATGGCAACATAATGTAACGACGATATTAAATATAACCTGGAATGATGCAATTTTCAATAAGAGATATTAGCCTAATACTCTCATTTCCAACGTTTGTCATCAAGCTTTGTTAAAGTCGTTGGTAAATCTATCTTATAAAAAAACGGTAAATACAACCATGAATAATTCATAGACCTAAACAGACATTAACAGAAGTCATAACAGTATTAAAAACAGTGTTAATATATGTGAGATACGTAAGGTAGTGCATCAGTTGCCGAGTCGTGATCATAAAGCTATCATTGCTAAAACCACAACGATAAGTAGTACGAATTAATTAAACACATTTGCTCTTGTCGTCAGTAAAGAAATGACCACACACTCAAAACCGAGTCAGTAGAATTTCTAAAAGCACAACACCCGGACACTAAACCATACCTTTTTGGATAATGGAAATCTCTCTCTCTCTCTCTTTCAGATTCCTGCTCTGGATTTTCATCATAGCCACCATAAGCACCACCTTTGGCATCATGTATATGTCCCCTCACACCAAGCTCTTTACCATGTGAGCGGGAAGAGGAAAAGAGGGGACGGGGGAGGGAGGGAAAGGGAAAAGGAATGAGAGAGAGAGAGAGAGAGAGAGAGAGAGAGAGAGAGAGAGAGAGAGAGAGAGAGAGAGAGAGAGAGAGAGAGAGAGAGAGAGAGAGAGAGAGAGAGAGAGAGAGAGAGAGAGAGAGAGAGAGAGAGAAGGAGAGAGAGAGAGAGAGAGGAGAGAGAGGAGAGAGAGGGAGAGAGAGAGAGAGAGAGAGAGAGGAGAGAGAGAGAGAGAAGAGAGAGAGAGATGAGCGGAGAGAGAGAGAGATGAACGGAGAGAGAGAGAGGTGCGGAGAGAGAGAGAGGAGAGGAGAGAGAGAGAGATATGAGAGAGAGAGAGATAAGAGAGAGAGAGATGAGAGAGAGAGAAGAGAGAGAGAGAGATAAGAGATAGAGAGAGAGAGAGAGAGAGAGAGAGAGAGAGAGAGAGAGAGAGGAGAGAGAGAGAGAGAGAGAGAGAGAGAGAGAGAGAGAGAGAGAGAGATTGAGAGAGAGAGAGAGAGAGAAGAGAAAGAGAGAGAGAGAGAGAGAGAGAGAGAGAGAGAAGAGAGAGAGAGGAAAGAAAGAGAGAGAGAAGAGAGAGAGAGAGAAAGAGAGGAGAGAGAGAGAGAGAAAGAGAGAGGAAGAGAGAGAGAGAGAGAGAGAGAGAGAGAGAGAGAGAGAGAGAGAGAGAGAGAGAGAGAGAGAGAGAGAGAAAGCAAGAGATAGAGAGAAGAGAAAAAGAGAGAGAGAGAGAAGAGAAAGAGAGAGCGAGAGATAAAACGAAGAGATAAGAGAAGAGAGAGAGAGAGAGCGAGGTAGAAAGAGAGAGAGAGAGAGAGAGAGAGAGAGAGAGAGAGAGAGAGAGAAGAAAAGGAAAAGAGAGAGAGAGAGAAGAGGAGAAAGAGAGAAGAGAGAGAAAGAGAGAGAGAGAGAGAGAGAGAGAGAGAGAGAGAGAGAGAGAGAGAGAGAGAGAGAGAGAGAGAGAGAGAGAGAGAGAGAGAGAGAGAGAGAGAGAGAGAGAGAGAGCAAGCGAGAAAGAGAGAATGAGAGAGATTAAGAGATAAAGAGAGAGAAAGAGAAAGAGAGAGAGAGAGAGAGAGAGAGAGAGAGAGAGAGAGAAAGAGAGGAGATACGAAGGCAAAGAGAAGAAAGAGGAGATAAGGAAAAAAAGGAAAAAAAGGAGGTACTAAAACAAAGAAGCAAAGTGAAGGACGAGAAAGGAAAATAAAAATCAGATAAAAAGAGTTACAACATACGAAAAAAAAAACGAAAAAGGAAAAAAATGAAGAGGAGGGAAAAGAAAGAAGATGGAAGAGAAGAACGAGAAGACGTACACAGAAGAAGGAGAGCATCAGAAGGACGCCGAGGAGGAGGACAAATGAAGGGGGTCAGATCTTCGGCCAAGACGGAGGCGCCGGTCGTCTTGGCAGCCTTTTCTTAAGTGCCGCGAGTCTCGAGCATCGCCGTTTCATTGCTTAGGCCTATTGAGGCTCTGTGCTTATTTGCATACATGGATACACACACACACACATGTGTATGTGTATATGGTGTATGTGTATATGTATATATACATATATATATATATATATATATATATATATATATATATATATATATATATATATATATGCATGCATACATACATACATGCATACATACATACGTACATAGATACATACATACATATACACATACATACATAAATACATACATACATACATACATACATACATACATACATACATACATACATACATACATACATACATACATACATACATACATACATACATGTATACATACAT
>NW_028234405.1:17442347-17452347 GCF_977035675.1 Penaeus japonicus | reverse complement strand
GCTGAGCCAGATAACCTATTTCGTTCCTCCAGCTTTTATCATCAATTTCTAAGCTTATTCTTAATTCAGCTTGACGTTTGCTAATGTGCAAGGCTTTTAAGGGCGACCAAAATGGACGTTGTTGCCTAAAAAGTGGCTACATATATATATACACAAGTGTGTGCTAGATGTGCTAGATCTGCTGCAGAGGCATCGAACTGCTAATATTCGTTCCTTCTGCTTTCATTGTTGTTTGTTTGGCTTGTTTTTCCTTTGCAATTGCAACAATTTAGTTTTCAAAAGAGACCAAGATGAAAGTTGTAGCCCAAGAAATTATTCTAATTTGAGCATCCAAGGGAGTGTCAACAACCTGGGACAAAGTTCTTCTCGAGTGAGGAGGAGTCAAAATGGCATTAAATCTTGTGCCCATTCTCTCAGTATGGGAACTTCAGATTAGAGGCAAGAATTGCTACCATGGCAGTGGTTTTCATTGTCAATGGGAAATGAATTATGAGCTAAAACGTTTATTTTACCAGTGGTGGATAATACACAGATACAAGTTTGATGTAAATGGGCTGGAAGAAGTAGATCCCATCAAACTATATACTTCATTCTCATTGTCATGTATCTTTGCCATGATAATATGACTTAACTGACAGGAAGACAATAGTAATATCGATTCAAGAGTAGTTTGGTGTGTAAAATAAATGTGTAAAAGACTTGTACGAAGGCAGTTCTGTGTAAAAAAATAATCAACATATTTTAAAACTGATTGACTGTGGATTTACACCAGTGACAGAGAGAGAGTGAGAGTGAGAGTGAGAGTGAGAGTGAGAGTGAGAGTGAGAGTGAGAGTGAGAGTGAGAGTGAGAGAGAGAGAGAGAGAGAGAGAGAGAGAGAGAGAGAGAGAGAGAGAGAGAGAGAGAGAGAGAGAGAGAGAGAGAGAGAGTGAGAGTGAGAGTGAGAGTGAGAGAGAGAGAGAGAGAGAGAGTGAGAGTGAGAGTGAGAGTGAGAGTGAGAGTGAGAGAGAGAGAGAGAGAAGAGTGAGAGTGAGAGTGAGAGTGCGAGAGAGAGAGAGAGAGAGAGAGAGAGAGGGAGGGGGAGGGGGAGAGAGAGAGAGAGAGAGAGTGAGAGAGAGAGAGAGAGAGAGAGAGAGTGAGAGTGAGAGTGAGAGTGAGAGAGAGAGGTGAGAGAGAGAGAGAGACAGAGTGAGAGTGAGAGTGAGAGTGAGTAAGAGAGACAGTGAGAGAGAGAGTGAGGAAGAGAGAGAGAAAGAAGGGAGAGAGTGGGAGTGAGGGAGAGAGAGAGAGTGAAAGGGCGAGAGTGGGAGAGAGAGAGAGGGCGAGGGTGAGGGAGGGGGAGAGAGAGAGAGAGAGAGAGAGGGAGAGAGAGAGAGAGGGAGAGAGAGGAGAGAGGGGGAGAGAGGGAGAGAGAGAGAGTGAGGGAGAGAGAGAGAGAGAGAGAGAGAGAGAGAGAGGGGAGGAGAGAGAGAGAAGGAGAGAGGGAGAGAGAGAGAGAGAGAGAGAGAGAGAGAGAGAGAGAAAGAAAGAAAGAAAGAAAGAAAGAGAGAGGGGGGGGGGGGGTAAGAGGAAGGGAGAGTTCTATCTTCTATGAGACAAAATCAAAATTAACAAACTGGAAAAAATACATAGTATATCCTTAGCAATCTAACAAAATAAAACTGAAAACAATTATAGGGATATTTAAAACAATACTCCACATTCATCAGCCTTTATTATTATACATAATTTTGGGCAACACAGCGGTGTACAAAATTTTATTTCAACTAAAAGAATAAATCACATTTCCGTTTTCTTCAAAATTTCTCACTAACATTTTTTAATCTGTCTTGCATCAGACGCCATGATGACAGCCAATTTATTTGATTAATATCACTATAGAATATATATACAAAACTACAACATATATCAAATCATTGCACCTTTAGTGTAATATACAGTACATCTGAGTAGGGTAATAAAATACTCTGGACCTATACAATGATACACATGTGAAATTGGATCCATGCAAAGTAGGAAAACAACATGATAAGAGATGTGGTGTCGTAGTCTTGTCGCTACGTTACACCAGAATATGACTCCATGGGCTACTGACTACAGAAATTAGAATCATGACCCCATGGGAATGTGGTAGTCAAAACAACTCACCATTGCTGCTGCAAGTTAGTTAAAAGCAGAGACTGGGTGTGTTCAAAACAGCTTCTCCGTAAAAAGCCAAGACTGGGCAATTAAGTGTTTACTGACTGTTGAAAGCGTCAAAAAAAAATAAAGAGAGAAAAAATTCTTTCTTTCAACCAATGTGGTTAATGCCCATTTCCTGTCCATCTTGTTTGAGACCTTTCTGAATCACACCCACAAGGAGCTACAAGAACATGTTGAAGAGACCACTATCAATGGTACACCTGGAGAAGGAAATTTCCTGGATGATTAGCAGTTAGGGGGCACTATCTGTGCTAACCAATATACAGATGACTCTGAGAAACTCACTCACTCACTCAATCTCAAATTTGTCTCTCCCTCACTTTAATTTATCTCTCTCTCTCTCACTCAATCACTCACTCTCAAATTTGTCTCTCCCTCACTTTAATCTCTCTCTCTCTCTCTCTCTCTCTCTCTCTCTCTCTCTCTCTCTCTCTCTCTCTCTCTCTCTCTTTCTCTCTTTCCTTTCTTTCTTTCTTTCTTTCTTTCTTTCTTCTTTCTCTCTTTCTCTCTCTCTCTCTCTCTCTCTCTCTCTCTCTCTCTCTCTCTCTCTCTCTCTCTCTCTCTCTCTCTCTCTCTCTCTCTCTCTCTCTCTCTCTCTCTCTCAAATTTCTCTCTCTCTCTCTCTCAAATTTCTCTCTCTCTCTCTCTCAAATTTCTCTCTCTCTCATTCTCAAATTTCTCACACTCTCATTCTCAAATTTCTCTCTCTCGCTCTCAAATTTCTCTCTCTCGCTCTCAAATTTCTCTCTCTCTCTCTCTCTCTCTCTCTCTCTCTCTCTCTCTCTCTCTCTCTTAAATTTCTCTCTCTCTCTCTCTCTCTTAAATTTCTCTCTCTCTCTTAAATTTCTCTCTCTCTCTTAAATTTCTCTCTCTCTCTTAAATTTCTCTCTCTCTCTTAAATTTCTCTCTCTCTCTTAAATTTCTCTCTCTCTCTCAAATTTCTCTCTCACTCTCTCTCTCAAATTTCTCACATTAAATCAAAATCCTTTTTAACTTCCTTTTGCACCAATATGCACTGAATCCTGCCCTCTACAGAGAATTCTGAATGGCAATATCACTTAGGTCTGCCATAAATAGCTGTGTGCATATGAAGCCCAGTGAGAGAAAGTAGAAACAGGAAGAGGGGGGGGGGGGTTGTGTTGGAGCGAAGAACTCCTTTCGAAGGGGATGTCTGGGAAGGGAAGACCAAAGAGGAGCGACAACCGTTATTTACAACCCTCGGCCATGGAATCGCTGGAGTCAAATAAACTTTTCTATTAAGTTACCGACACTACTTAACTATGACAGCAGAAAAAGTTAAGGTGACCACTGGACTACTAAGACGAAGGAAACCATGCCTATGCTTGTTAGAGCCTTCTTTATAAAACCTTCACTATCATCTACCCATCCCAAACATTACACTTCTGTTATTTGAATCACAAGGTCAAATCTTATATATATATATATATATATATATATATATATATATATATATATATATATATATATATATATATATATATATATATATTATATATAATATATATATATATATACGCACATGTACACTGGTAATTTCTCTCTGTCTCACTCTCACTCTCTCTTGCTCCCTCTTACACTCTTTAATCGCTTCCTTTTTTTCGTTTTTTCTCTCTTCTCTTTTCATTCCTTCCTTTCATTCACCCACAGTTGTTTGTTTCCTTACATCTTTCAAACCTTCTCCCTGTCTCTCACTCACAACCCCTTTTCTGCTTGTTCCATTATCACTCCCTTGTTGTCTCCCTCCCTCTGGCTGTGTTTCTCTCTATATAATTTTTTTCTTAATGTCTGTTACATCTGAAAAAAAACTTCCTTTTCCTCTTCCTCTTTTCCCTCCTCCCCACCTCCCTGCTTACTATTTCCTCTTTACTAATTTATTCACTAACCTCACATTTCACTTTTCAAATGCTTTCTTAGTTTCCAGTTTACATACACAAACAACCAATCATTTAAACAAACAAACACGCATGCATGCACGCACGTACACACACACCCACACACACACCCACACACGCATGTAGGCATGCATGCACTCAAAAAAATTCACCTTATTCACTTGGTACAAGCATCAATTTACATACATCCTCTTTCATAAAAAAGAATGATCATTTTCACTCACATCAATTCTCTTAATAAACATCTTATCTTATAAACATTCACAGACACTTAAGCATACGCACAGACATATATGCCAACATACTTTATCTCTAGTTTTGATTACAAAATATCTAGTCTATTTACATCAAGCTTTGCCCATACAGTAGTGAAAATTGCTAATTTCAGCATTATGCTGTACGGTCTGATATCACGGCCAATATCAATACATTCTGTAATGACACGCAGTTCTTTAGCTTCAGAATAACATGGTCAAAGGTTACCCGATCAGGTTCAAGACAACATAACTGGTCTTTCAACTATTCAGTAGTCATTAAAAGATTTAAAAGTAATTTCTGGACAAGTTCTTTGTATGATTTATCAAGTGCTATATTCATGTGCTTCACCTCCAAGGCCATACATATGTTCTTTTTAGCCTAGTATAAACTATTTGAGAAGAAAAAAGGAAGAAAAAAATCAACCATGAAGAGAAAAAAAGTGTCTACGAAGAATCTTGAAAATTCTCGGCAAATCCCTCCTCTCTATAAGTGTCTTCCAAAAGCCAGAAATAGGAATCCATGCTGAGGTCACGTCCTGCCCAAACTGCTTCAAATCATAACTCACCTCGGAACTTTAGCAGATGAGAAGGATCCATTCTTTTCAAACACATAAATACTTCCATTAGTTAGAAAGCCATGTATTTAACTGTGTGCATCATTGTGTCCCTATACAAGAAAAAATATTAAAATTAAATCTACCAAGACTAACATAATTGAGTTGAGGTGTTCACTATTTGTGAGCATTTCAGGTAATCATTTCTTTAAACAAAGAGGAAGGATAAGAAACTTGCCTAATTTATGATGAGAATGAACATGACCAGCAATGTTTTATACACAAAAAAGGAACTCTTCTGGAGACGTCTATAATGCAATGCATGGAGTATCGTGAGCAGTAGCCTAGTACAAGTAGTCTGTCGACATATTCTTCAGTTCGAGCAGGTATTCAGTGTACATGTTCTGATCTTCACTGAGAGAGATCAAAGATGTGGAGCATGTCATGAAGCTGAAGGATAAAAATTATCAAGATAATAATGCATTCGGGGAGTCTTCCTGGTTACAATGGTCTGAATGTTGGACATAAGGTGACTTAGAACAAATAATCTATCATCATGTTAGAAAAAGAGGTCAAAGTTCCAAGATGATTAGCAAAAAGAGGCTAGCATGACAAAGTCCACATGTCATGCAACAGAAATGAAACAATATTGTCTTCTTGTTTGGCTAATGGTTAGTCATATAAGCAATGACTGCATGGTTTGCTGAAAAATAACAATGTAGCTGTGAAGGTAAATTTGGTCCTTGTATATGCATAAAACTTACCAAATCCTTATATAGCCAAAGTATCAAAAATGCAATCATACCCACAGCAGGTACGATGAGCAATTCCAAGCCTTTAGCGCAACTAATCGAGGCTCAATTCTGTTTATGGCAGTATACTAGTTCTACTACCTGAGCAGTCTATACAACCATTGTGACAAGTACTATACAATTGCCAGCCAAACTCTACACCCTGAAATACATTTTACACAATGAAAAATATACAGAGATGTGCTCTCTATAAAACAAAAATAAAAAATTATATAATAATTATGTTACCATTCACTTCATTCAGTTACATTAAGGCATTTTTGCTTGGAGATCAGCCTCCATCAATCAGCTGACTCTCCACAGCATGTAAAATGAAGAAAAAACTAACATTAAATTCAATTGGAAGGGAATTATCTTGAGGAGCCTTTCAATTTCTTGAACTGTACTTTCTTCATCTCCACAGAATCTGGGACCGTTACAGAAGCACTTTAAACAAGGATCACTCTTAAACCACTGCGGAGATAGACAACAACGAAATTTTCTTAAACGGGTTGCACAATTTTCCGTTATTGTCTCCCACGGTACACAAGACTTCATCTGGAAGTATATTCTAGAAAAGCATCATTTTCTTCAGGAAAATTGAAGAAACAGTCGTCTTTGTTCTCTTTCTTGGAAATTTATTAAATCTGATATTATGTTGCAATCACAAATCTCCATCATTCAAGTCTGGAGAGAAAGTCTTCAAACACTGCACTCTCTCTCTTGATTGGAGCATCTTCATCTTCAAAAAGGAAGTGATATTCAGCATACTGTAACTGCATCCCACATCAAAAACATGGAATATGTAAATACAAGAAATCATTCCTCATATTACAATATGTCTTTAAGATCCTTGTTACTTTCATCACCATCAAGATGAGGGAGTAAGAGTCTGTCATCTTCATTTTCTATTCTTTGTAAGTCCATCAGAAGTAACAGATTAGTATAGACAGGAGTTAAGTTCCTCCCTTCCCGTGATTGTGGGGCAGCATCCACCTGTGTGAAGCTTCCCCAACTGGCACAATGAATAGTAATGGCACATAGGCATTTTTTTTTATTTTTTTTATTTTTCATCATAATTAAAACTGTGCTTAGCCTCAATCATATGGGTGCTCAGGACACGATCGATTCACCTGCCGAGAAATAAGATCCCCGTTAGTCCTTAGAATTATGAATATATTCAGTTGATTTTGAACATATTTATATTTTGAACATATGTGAGTGAATTTTCCAATATTCTCCACAGATCTAAAACAACCATGGAATTAATTCCGAGAATATCATGGAAGGAAACTATTGCAAGAAAGTCAACATAGCAATGGGAAAGTGAGAGAGAGAGCAAAAGAGTGGGAGACAGGAGGGAAAGATAGAGGAGAGGTGAAGTGAGAACAAGACAGTGAGTAAAAGAGTGAAGGAGAATAAATGATGAAAGGAGTTCAAAAAGAAGAAGCAGGAGAAGAAATTAGAAGATAAGGGAAAGGGAGGAAGAAAGACCAGGTGAATGGGGTGAATGGAAAAGTGAGGACAGAAATAGAGGCAAAAAATTGCTTACCTGGAACCACTCATCGATACAAGTTTTGTGATAAATGCAGAGGCAGGGCAGCCGAGCAATTGTATCTCCCTGGCAGAGATCTTCCAGGCATATGACACATTCTCCTTTGTCCTCTGTTAACACATCCTCTGCAATAGAAAAACAAATATCATCACATGCTCTCAATGGACAAAGATCTTTGCTCTTCCCTGATTCTATAAGTTGGACAATGGTTTAGGTATGGTTTTAAAATCCTTTTCAGGTGTTTAACCCAAATGGTACATTAAATTTTCTGAGGTGAGGTGAATATACATCACTTCAATAAATTTTTCAACAATATATTGCACTTCTATTAGGAATTTAGCTTTCAATATAATTTAAAGAAAAGTCTTTATTTTTCTTTATCTAAAATGAACTTCAGCACCAAAAAACAACAATTTATTTTCAAATTAGTGTATGTAATAATAACAATTCCAATCAAAGCAGGATAATACCAAGTCTCCTCAATTCACAAAATTATTTTAGCACGCATTCTTCTTGAACACAATAAAAAAAAATCAAAAATTCTAATGAGGCTAACCTGTATTCCTACAAATACACTTAAATGAGACAGAAATCACTCAATAAATGTCTGATGAATCATTTTCAATCAGCTTAGATGAAAAACTCAACCAAATCTTCATGCCACATTAATCGTAGAATACCCTTAGTAGATTTACAATGAGAAAATACCAGTGGGATCTTTTATCTTGAAAACTTATCCATAGAAGCAAGAGAGATAAAAATAATAATAACAGCTACTCATATGACCAAAGCTTATGAGAATCATAACAGTAATGTCAAAAACTTCAACCCATTCAATCTCAGTTCAGTTCAGAGAGATTTGCAAAGACGTCCCTTCGCCCAGCCTATATACACGAGGCAGCCCAGTCAATTCAATCTCAAGAATGAACTAATTGCAAACTCTATACCATATTCACAATGAAAGAATATGCTTCATTTTCTGCTATTTCAAATCCTATATATTAAAGCTTAAGTCTTCTAAAGCTGTAAGAAGAAATTTTGATATGAAAAGAAAGCAAAGAAATTAAGTAAATTTATAAGAGAGAGAGAGTGAGAGAGAGAGAGAGAGAGAGAGAGAGAGAGAGAGAGAGAGAGAGAGAGAGAGAGAGAGAGAGAGAGAGAGAGAGAGAGAGAGAGAGAGAGAGAGAGAGAGGAGAGAGAGAGAGAGAGAGAGGGGGGAGAGAGCGAGAGAGAGAGAGAGAGAGAGAGAGAGAGAGAGAGAGAGAGATTAATTAAGAGAGAAAGAGAGGGAGAGAGAGAAAGTGAAGAGAGATAAGAGACGAGAGAAGAGAGAGAGAGTGAGGGAGAGAAGAGCGAGAGACGAGAGAAAGAGAACTTAAGAGAGAGAGAAAAGAGAGAGAGAGAGAGAGAGAGAGAGAGAGAGAGAGAGAGAGAGAGAGAGAGAAGGAGAGAGAAGAGAGAGGAGAGAGAAGAGAGAGAGAGAAGGAGAGGACGAGATCAGAGGAGAGAAAGAATGAGAGAGTTTTAAGAGAAGAGGGAGAGAGAGAGACGAGAAGAGAGAGAGAGAGAGAAATTAAGAAAATTTATAAAAGAGAGAGAGAGAAGAGATTTTAGAGAGAAGAGGAGAGAGAGAGGAGAGAGAGAGAGGAGAGAGTAGAGTAGAGCGAGAGAGGGAAGAGAGAAGAGAGACACCAGAGAAGAGAGAGAGAGAAGATGAGAGAGAGAGAAGGGATGAGAGAGGGAAATTTAGATTTTTAGGAGCGAGGGAGAGAGTGAGAGAGCGAAGAGATGAGAAAGGAGAGAGGATGAGAGATGCTGAGAAGAGAGAGAGAGAGAGAGGGATGGAAGAGGGAGACAGAGAGAGAGAGGTAGGGAGAGAAGAGAGAGAGGGAGAGTTGAAGAGAAGAGGAGAGAGAGAGAGAGAAGACGAACGTAGAGAAGAGAGAAGAGTTGAGAGAGAGATAGAGAGAGAGAGAGAGAGAGAGAGAGAGAGGTAGAACAGAGAGGAGAGAGGGTGAGGGAGAGAGAGAGGAGAGAGAGAGGGAGAGATTAAGAGAGGGCGGAGGGTGAGAGAGAGAGGAGAGAGGAGAGGGAGAGAGAAGGTAAGAGAGGAGAGAGAGAGGGTCGAGAGAACGGAGAAAGAGGGAGAAAGAGGGGTCGGAGAGAGAGAAGAGAGAGAGAAAGAGAGAGAGAGAGAGAGAGAGAAGAGAGGAGAGAGAGAGAGAGAGAGAAGAGATGAGAGAGAGGAGAAGAGAGAAGTATCCAGAGGAAGTTGAAGAAGTAGAGAGAGGAGTGAGAGAGAGAGCGAGAGAGTCGAAAGCGAGAAGAGAGAGATAAGAAAGAGAAAGGAAAGGGAAACCGGGAGAGAGAGAAAGGGAGAGAGAGAGGGTGAGGAGTGAGGAGAGGAAGGGAGAGATATCGAGAGAGAACGACGAGAGAGGAATAGAGAGAGGGAAGAGAGCAGCGAGAGAGGAAAGAGGAGAGAAGAGAGAGAGAGAGAGAGGATGCGAGAGAAGGAGAGTGAGAGAGAGAGCGAGAGAGGGGACAGAGAGAGAGACGAGAAAGAGAGAGAGAGGAGAGAGTGAGAGAGAGAGAGAGAGAGAGCGGGAGAGAGAAGAGAACAAGAGAGGAGAGAGAGAGAGAGAGAAAGGGAAGGGTGCGGAGCGGAGAGAGGAGAGGAGAGACGGAAGAGAGATAGAGAGAGGGAGAGGAGAGGGAGAGAAGAGAGC
>NW_028234405.1:17389847-17402347 GCF_977035675.1 Penaeus japonicus | reverse complement strand
ACACATAAACACGCAAACTATTTCACTACTGGGAGTGGATGGAAGATGAATCGAAGGATCGGTGGAGGAAGAAGAAATTAAAGGAGAAAAGGGGAAGACAGACAGATATATATTTGTATGTTGTGTATTGTGTGTGTACAAAGAGAGAGAGGAAGGAAGGGAGGGAGGGAGGGAGGGAGGGAGGGAGGGAGGGAGGGAGGGAGGGAGGGAGGGAGGGAGGGAGGGAGGGAGGGAGGAAGGGAGGGAGAGAGGGAGAGAGGGAGAGAGGGAGGGAGGGAGGGAGGGAGAGGGAATGAAAGAGAGAGAGAGAGAGAGAGAGAGAGAGAGAGAGAGAGAGAGAGAGAGAGAGAGAGAGAGAGAGAGAGAGAGAGAGAGAGAGAGAGAGAGAGAGAGAGAGAGAGAGTGAAAGAGAGAGCGAGAGAGAGAGAGAGAGATGAAGGGGGTGGGAGCAAAAGTACGGAGTCGATACGAACACAAAGGCAAATGCCACGACTATTGGAGTACGAAAGGCCGTCAAAACAGAGGCGGGGGGGGGGGATCATCTTGGCAAGTTTCCACGGGCGTTTAGTATCCTCGATTGGCGTCGGCCGCACTCCTCGAATCCCGTCCACGAAGGCGTGCCGCTGCTACTCACGACGTCCAATTCCCCGGCCAGCAGCTCCAGCCCCCAAGCCTCTGTCGCGTTCCGACTCGTTCCTGCAGCGCGGAGGAGCGACCTCTCAGCCGGAGTGCCGCGATCGCGAACCCTTTGGCGTATTGTGTGCTGACGCCGTTCCGATAGCAGCGCGTCGATCACTATTAATCCGGTTGCTCCTCGACTGAGAGGGTACCGGGGGGGATATCGGCGTGTTTCTTTGTCTTTGTGCCGCGAGGAAATCCAGAGAAAAGTGCAACGGAAAACAAAGAGGTGATGGACCCGCATAAACACGGGAGGATCAAGATGCATATATATAGGTATAGTGACAAGGATGAATTCACACTTACTTACATACATACTTACATACATACATACATACATACATAAATACATACTTACATACATACACAAACACACAGACGCACACACACGCACATAAAATACATGCACCCCTACCCCCTGCCTACCCACCCACACAATCAAACATACACATACACCAACAACCCCTTCCACACCCACCCACACCCAGACCTACCCCCCTAGCCCCACACCCACGCAAGAACGAGCGATCGGTCGAAAACAGCGGCCTCTTCCCTCGCCATCCCATTTCAACGGCTAACACAAAAGAAGAAGGACGGCGCAAAGGAACTCTACGAAGGCGAGGCAGAGAAACAAAGAAAGGGGAATAAAAAAGAGGAGATTGGAGATAATAAGCGTGCAAGGAGAAAAAGAAGCAAGAGAAAGGGGGAAAGAAACCTCTTTGATTGTTACAACTTGTCCAATCAATAGCCGACGGAGATGAAGATCGTTGGTCACTTTAAAGCTGGACGGGCGACATGTAGAAATGAGGTCGGGACAGCCCCTTCCCCTCTCACTCCCTCTCTTCCTCCGACTCATTCTCTATTTTGCCTTTTTTGTCTTTATACTATCATTAACATCATTATCAACATAAATGCTATCACCGTTATCATCAAAATTTTATCATTATCACTGTAATTACTACCGTCTTTATCGTCCTCCTGTTCTTCTTCTTCCTCCTCCCTTCCTCCCCTTCCTCCTCCTCCCTCTCCCTCCCTACCTTCTCCACCTCTACCTACACATCCTCCCCCTCCACCCTCCTCCCTCCTCCTTCCCTACGCCCGGCCTTCGCCACCGAGATGACCTAAAAATCGTGGTGCCCGTCCTTGGCCCTTTTTCCCCTGAGACAAGTCCGGCTCATAAACGAAGAAGTTCCGTGGAATAGACGGGGCGGGGGGAGGGAGGAGGGACGAAGGGAAGGGCAAAGAGAGACAAAGACAGAGACAGAGAGAGGGGAAGAGAGAGAGAGAGAGAGAGAGAGAGAGAGAGAGAGAGAGAGAGAGAGAGAGAGAGAGAGAGAGAGAGAGAGAGAGAGAGAGAGAGAGAGAGAGAGAGAGAGAGAGAAAGATAGAACATAGTAAGAATAGAAACTAGAAAGAGCAAAAGAAAAAAAAACAATGAAAAATAATAAACCACGGAAATAGCAGAGAAAGAAAAGGCAGAAAAAAAGAAAGAAAAATGTACACAAAAAGAAAATAAACCCAAAACCCAAAATAGACCAAATGACCAAGTAAACAAGGAAGCCAAGGGACCCAACCCCCCAGAGAGCAAAGAGAACAAACCAACAAATAATGAGCGAATGTATGGGGCCATAATCACGCCAATGGACTCCCAAGGATGTGGCATTATCTCCCCGAGTTAAGAAGCCATTAAGAAAAGGCCACATTCCCATCACTCAGGAGCGAGCGAGCGGGTGTCGACGCGTGAAGGAGCTCGACGCCTTCCGAGGGAGCGAGAGAAAGGGGACAAGAAGAGCGTTCCTTCATCGTAGGTGTTCGTGGCAAAGGGGAGAGGGGGAAAGAAGGGAAGAGAGGAGGAGAGAGGGAGAGAAGGGGAGAGAGGGGGAAAGAGGGGGAGAGAGAGAGAGAGAGAAAAGGAGAGGGGGAGGCATTAGGATGATGCAAAGTGGCAAATTCAACAAGAGTGAGCGTGAGTTGAAGGCTAAGGAGGATAAACGCAGATGTACCGAGGTAGTTGTAGACGTACTGAGATAGGAGGATGCAAACTTGCAATTGATGGAGGAAGGTCGAAGCATGGGGCAAGGAACACGTGGAGTAAACAACAACAACAACAACAACAACAACAACAACAACAACAACAACAACAACAACAACAACGACAACGACGATAACAATAACGGCATGCGTCCTTTTGGATGCTTCGACACACGAAGTTCTTTCGGAAGTTGAAGAAAAATGAAGAAAAAGGCGAAGGTATGAGTATGAAATAGACATTCAAGAGGAAGAGGGTCTGGGAGAGTGACAGAAGCAGGGAGAGGGAGAGAAGGAGAGAGAGAAAGAATGATAAAGAGATAGAGAGAGAGACGGGAAACTCAACACGTGACCCATTTCTTAACCCTGTTTCCGCGCCCATAGCCATTGTCGTCCCACTCCGGCCTCCTCAAGCCAGTAGCAACCTGTCGCATCTGCTGCGTCCCGTCAACAAGTACCCCCCTCCCCTGCTCCCTCTTCCTCTCCCTCCCCCCCGGCATTCCCTTAAGGACGTAAGGACGTAAAACTAACGGTAATTCGTGGTAATGCGCCCTGCCACCAGATATATTTGTGTGAAGTGTGGCTCCTGGTCTTAAGTATGAATGAGTTGGGGGGGAGAGGGAGATGGAAGAATGAAGGGAGAAAGGTAAGAGAGAGAGAGAGAGAGAGAGAGAGAGAGAGAGAGAGAGAGAGAGAGAGAGAGAGAGAGAGAGAGAGAGAGAGAGAGAGAGAGAGAGAGAGAGAGAGAGAAAGAGAGAGAGAGAAGAGAGAAAGAGAGAAGGGAGAGGGAGAGAGAGAGAGAGAGAGAGAGGGAGAGAGAGAGAGAGAGAGAGAGAGAGAGAGAGAGAGAGAGAGAGAGAGAGAGAGAGAGAGAGAGAGAGAGAGAGAGAGAGAGAGAGAGAGAGAGAGAGAGAGAGAGAGAGAGAGAGAGAGAGAGAGAGAGAGAGAGAGAGAGAGAGAGAGCAAGAAAGAGAAAGAGAGTGATGCAAGCGAGAAGAGCCAAGTCAAGAGGATAGACAGAGCAGCCTCAAAATCAAGCCCAAGTCGCCCCTCCTCCTTCCTCAGCATCGCGGTCTCAGTTCATCTCATCTACGTCGGATAGATGTAGGTGTGATTTCAGGTAATTGCATAACTCTAGATACAACTGGGTTTATGTAGATGAACGGGCTAGATCTGGACGTAGTAAACTAGATCTAAAGCTAGTGGCCTTGATCTTTTTGACGTAGCGGGGATAGATATGAATGAAGACATACTAGTAGCTGGATTGATGTAGACGCAGCGGACTAGATCTAATCGTAGCTGACAAAGATGTAGAGATAGATGCAGACGTCGCAGGGGAGAGGAAGATGATAAATGTAGCCCCGCTAAGAAAGGAGCAAACGTAGCAGATGTATAACGTGTAGGATATATGTCCACGGAACGGGCTAGAGGAGGACGTGGCTCCTGCCCAGCGAACAAAGGAGCGCGAAAGGACGAGGGGGACGGTGCCAGTCCGCCGTCTGGGGGAATGGGTGGGGTGGGGGGCGGCGATCCCGATCCCACGCTCAGCGACGCACCGAGGGAGGAAATATGTCCATCCCTCCCCGCCAAGGACACTCCAGACCTTACGGACAAGCAGGAAATCAATAAGGCGCGCTTTATGATGCGGTAGATTTTGTTTGAAGGACCCATGCGTATTTTTTTTTTGAAGGGAGGGGGGGGGGGCTTTGAAAAAGAGTGTGTATGTGTATGTGTATGTGTATGTGTGAGTATATATGTATGTGTGTATATATGTATATATGTACATATATGTGTATATATATATATATGTATATATATATATATATATATATATATATATATATATATATATATATATATATATATTTCATGGTCTTCTGGATCAATTAAAGGTCTTATCCAGATAAGAAGATATGCACCGGGGTACGGGGCTAAGGGGATGGGGAGAGAGTGGGGGGAGAAAAATCCAAAGACACTTCCAGAGAAGCGGACTAAAGAATCCCATTATTTGAAAGGGAGACAAGAAGAAGAAGAAGAAGAAAAAGAAAAACACCTCAGCCATGCGTGTATTTCTCCCCTCGCGCGTCTTCTTCATTACCAAGGCATGTTCCTCCCGGGCGCTGCCTCCAGTCACTCGTCGGGATGCCTGACGCTCACCCTCTTCACGGCTCGCTCTCGCTCTCTTTTCTCTCTCTCTCTCTCTCTCTCTCTCTCTCTCTCTCTCTCTCTCTCTCTCTCTCTCTCTCTCTCTCTCTCTCTCTCTCTCTCTCTCTTTCTTTTTCCTACTCGCTCTCTTCTCCCTCGTTCTTTCCCGTTCATTCTCACGCTCTCTTTCCTTTATTCCTTCTGCTTTCCTTTTTTCATTACCCCCACCCACCTCTTTCTCTCTCTCCTGATCATCACCCTCCCCTCCCCCTCCCCCCACTACCTCCGTCCTGAATCTCTTTCATTCAACACTTCCCTTGTTCCCATCCCTCCTTCTCTCTCATCTCGTCTTACCTACAGTTGCCTCTTCTTTTCTCCCCCTCCCTCACATTTCACATTCTACCTATTACTTTTTATCCTCCTCTTTCTTCTTCTTCCTTTTTTATCTTCATTTTTTTTCTACTTCTCTTCCTATTCCTCTCTCTCCTCTTCCTGTTAATCCTTCTCTTTCTATACATATTCCTCTTCCTCCTCCTCCTTCTAATACTCCTCTCTCTCTCTCTCTCTCTCTCTCTCTTTCTCTTTATCTCTTCCTAGTCCCTCTTTCCTTCTTTATTCTTCCTCCTCCCTTCTTTACCTCTTCTCCACCCTAATGTCCTCCTCCCTCCTTCCTCTTCCCTTCTTTTTCTTTTCTCTCCTCATTGTCCTCTTCCCTCTTCCCTCTTCTCTCCTACCTCCTATCTCCTCCTACCTCCCACCTCCCTCCTCCTTCCTCCCATCTCCCACGTCCCTTCTTTTCCTATCCTTTCCTTTCCTTTCCTCCTCCAAGTTCTCCTCTCCCGCGGTGCGAAAATATTTGATCCATCCGGCGCGAGCGGAGCGTTAATTATTTCCGTTTCCTTCGGCCTCCAACGGCGGTTTTCGCTCGTCTGGCGTAAATCGGGCGTTCCGGCGGCAACACCAGCAGAAGGAGACAAAAAACACTCCTCGGGCAAGGATCCTTTTCCTGTGACTCTTCTCTTGTTGGGGGTCTTTTCTTTTTCGTTTTTTTTCTTTGTTTCTCTTTTGCTATCTCTTCTGATGTTATCCCACGTTTATTGTGTGTGTTTGTTGTCTGTATGTCTGTCTGTCGACAAGATAGGTAGACCAACAGAAGCAATCGGGGACAGGCGGGAATAAAGTAAAGAAAGAAAAAGAAAAAAAAAAAACAGTAGCTATGATTGCAGAGAATCTCTGCAATAAATCCCGCACTGGCAAGAGCACCCTCCCTAGGACCTTCCATTCCCCCTCTGTTGCAAAACTTTACTCACCCTTTGTTGCAGAGCGCCCCTCGCTCTCTCGCTGGAGCAACTCGCATCCCATCGGCACTTGCAACCCCTGGGTCTTAGCACCCCCCTCCCCCTCTTTCCCTTCTACCCTTTGGCTATACTCGTTTCATCCCTTCGTCTCTCTCTCTTCCTCTCTCTCTCTCTCTCTCTCTCTCTCTCTCTCTCTCTCTCTCTCTCTCTCTCTCTCTCTCTCTCTCTCTCTCTCTCTCTCTCCCCTTCCTATACTCATTCCCTTTCTCCTTCCCCTACCATTCCCCTTTCCCCATTCCGGTCGAGAGATTTAGTTCGCCGTCTACTCGGGAATCACCATGGGGACAGTCTGATCCAGCGGCGTAAACAAATAAAAAAGCATGCGCGTTAATGTACCTGCACAAACAAGAGAAAGACATTTTTACATTTTCTCTTCCCCTCTCTCTCTCTCTCTCTCTCTCTCTCTCTTTCTTTCTCTTTCTTTCTCTTTCTTTCTCTTTCTCTCTCTTTCTTTCTCTCTTTCTCTCTTTTTCTTTCTTTCTCTCTCTCTCTCTCTCTCTCTTTCTCTCTCTTTCTTTCTCTTTCTTTCTCTTTCTCTCTCTTTCTCTCTCTTTCCCTCTTTCTCTCTTTCTCTTTGTCTCTTTCTTTTTCTCTCTTTCTCTTTTTCTTTTTCTCTCTTTCTCTTTCTGTTTTTCTCTCTTTCTCTTTCTGTTTTTCTCTCTTTCTCTTTCTGTTTTTCTCTCTTTCTCTTTCTGTTTTTCTCTCTTTCTCTTTCTGTTTTTCTCTCTTTCTCTTTCTGTTTTTCTCTCTTTCTCTTTCTGTTTTTCTCTCTTTCTCTTTTTCTTTTCTTTTTCTCTCTTTCTCTTTCTCTCTCTCGCCTTCTCTCATCTCCATCCTCTCTCTTTCGTCAAACGCACGAAAATGCGTGAAGAGATCTGGCTACTACCTGACACATTTGCACCTTCCGCAACACCCCATTCCTGGTGTCTCGTTTCCCTTTCCCTTTTTTCACGATGTCCCTTCTTTGTCTATTTTTTTTTTCTCTCCCTATGCCCCTTCTTTGTCATTTACCATCTTTTTCTTTTTGTTTTCTTCTCTCCCTATGCCTCATTCTTTGTCTTTTCTCCTTCCCCTCTTTGCCGTTTCTATTTCTGCTTTTCTAACGGTGTTCCTGTCTTTCTTTCTTCTCTCATTTTCCTCTTTTCCTTTCCTTCTCTCATTTCCTCTGCCCCTTTCTTTATCTTGTCTATTATTTCCCCTTCTCCTTTTGCCCTCCAGTCATTCTCAGCGTCTAAACGAGTGAAGGGAAAAGAAGGAAGAAGAACAGAGAAAAAGCGAGAGAATAAGGAGGACGAGCTGGAGGATGTTCCTTTCACTCGCACTCATGCCCTGTCCTTAGCTCCCCTACTCTTCGCTATTCTTTTTTTTCTTCCATTTTTATTCCAATTCCTCCCTTTCTCTGCCTGTCCATCTGTCTCTCCTTCACACTCTTTTCCCCTCCCCGCCCTCTTCCTTGTCTCCCCTCCGCCCCCACCTCTCCTCGCTTTCTATCTCTCCGCCCTATTTTTCCTTTCCTCTCTCTCCGCTCTCATTTCTTTCTCTCTTTAATTTTCATTCCTTCTTTATTTCTTTTTTCATTTCTTCCTTTCATTCTCTCCCCAGGCCCCTCCTCCTTCTTCTTCTTCTTCTCTTTTTCTTTGTCTCTCCCTTTCTCTCTCTCCTTGTGTCTCCGTCCCGTCTCTCTCTCCGCCCGCGCCCTCGCCTCCCTCCCACTCCGGCTCGAGCGCGCGGCTGCGGCGGGGTCCCCCTTGAGTGCGAGATCTTCCCCTTTAACTCATTCCTCGCCAGGACACCTCGGCGGCCCTCTCCTAACCTTGTGCCCATTTCTTCCTTCATACGGCACCCTCACCCTCACCCTCATCCTCCCCCTCCTCCTCTTCTTCTTCCCCCTCTTCCTCTTTATCCTTCTTCTTCCTCCTCATTCCCAATAATCCCTAATCGTCCCTTCTCCTTGGCCATTCCTTATCATCCCTAATACCTAATCCTTGATCCAATAATCACTTCCTTCACCCTAACCCTTCACCATAATCCCAGAATCTCCGCAATCCTTACCCATAATACCATTATCTCCCCAATCCTCCCCCATAACCCCATAATCTCCCACAATCCTCCCCCATAATCCCATAATCTCCCACAATCCTCCCCCAAACACCCCATAATCCAATCTCCCACATCCTCCCCATACTCCCAAATCTCCCAATCCCCCATAACCCATAATCTCCCACAATCCTCCCCCCCATACTCCCCCAAATCCCAATCCTCCCCAGACACCCCACTCCCCCATAACCCCATAATCTCCCACAATCCTCCCCATAACCCATAATCTCCCCATCCTCCCCATACTAATCTCCCCAACCATATCCTAATCTCCAATCCTCCCATAATTCCACATAATCCCATAATCTCCCAATCTCCCCCATAATCCCATATCTCCACAACATCCCCATAACCCAATCCCACAATCCTCCCCCATAACCCCATAATCTCCCACAATCCTCCCCCATACTCCCATAATCTCCCACAATCCTCCCCCATAATCTCCCACAATCCTCCCCCATAATCCCATAATCTCCCACAATCCTCCCCCATAACCCCATAATCTCCCACAATCCTCCCCCATAACCCCATAATCTCCCACAATCCTCCCCCATAATCCCATAATCTCCCACAATCCTCCCCCATAACCCCATAATCTCCCACAATCCTCCCCCATAATCCCATAATCTCCCACAATCCTCCCCATAACCCATAATCTCCCACATCCTCCCCCACATAATCCCATAATCTCCCACAATCCTCCCCCATACTCCCATAATCTCCCACAATCCTCCCCATACCCCATAATCTCCACAATCCTCCCCATAACCCATAATCTCCCACAATCTCCCCATAATCCCATAATCTCCCACAATCCTCCCCCATAATCCCATAATCTCCCACAATCCTCCCCCATAATCCCATAATCTCCCACAATCCTCCCCCATAACCCCATAATCTCCCACAATCCTCCCCCATAATCCCATAATCTCCCACAATCCTCCCCCATAATCCCCAATATCCCAATCCTCCCCATAATCCACAATCCCCACAATCCCCCATAATCCCATAATCTCCCACAATCCTCCCCCATAATCTCCCACAATCCTCCCCATAACCCATAATCTCCCACAATCCTCCCCATAACCCATAATCTCCCACAATCCTCCCCCATAATCCATAATCTCCACAATCCTCCCCATAATCCATAATCTCCCACAATCCTCCCCATAACCCATAATCTCCACAATCTCCCACAAATCTCCCACATAATCCCATAATCTCCCACAATCCTCCCCCATAACCCCATAATCTCCCACAATCCTCCCCATAACCATAATCTCCCACAATCTCCCCATAATCCATAATCTCCACAATCCTCCCCATAACCCATAATCTCCCAATCCTCCCCCAAATCCATATCTCCCACAATCCTCCCCATAATCCCATAATCTCCCACAATCCTCCCCCATAAACCCATAATCTCCCACATAATCCCATAATCTCCCACAATCCTCCCCCATACTCCCATAATCTCCCACAATCCTCCCCCATACTCCCATAATCTCCCACAATCCTCCCCCAAAATCCCATAATCTCCCACAATCCTCCCCCATACTCCCATAATCTCCCACAATCCTCCCCCATACTCCCATAATCTCCCACAATCCTCCCCCATAATCCCATAATCTCCCACAATCCTCCCCCATAATCCCATAATCTCCCACAATCCTCCCCCATAATCTCCCACATAATCCCATAATCTCCCACAATCCTCCCCCATACTCCCATAATCTCCCACAATCCTCCCCCATAACCCCATAATCTCCCACAATCCTCCCATATCTCCCACATAATCTCCCTCCCCCATACTCCCATAATCTCCCACAATCCTCCCCCATAATCCCATAATCTCCCACAATCCTCCCCCATACTCCCATAATCTCCCACAATCCTCCCCCATAACCCCATAATCTCCCACAATCCTCCCCCATAACCCCATAATCTCCCACAATCCTCCCCCATAATCCCATAATCTCCCACAATCCTCCCCCATACTCCCATAATCTCCCACAATCCTCCCCCATAACCCCATAATCTCCCACAATCCTCCCCCATAATCCCATAATCTCCCACAATCCTCCCCCATAATCTCCCACATAATCCCATAATCTCCCACAATCCTCCCCCATAACCCCATAATCTCCCACAATCCTCCCCCATAATCCCATAATCTCCCACAACCCCCTCCCCGAAAAAAACGCTGACCTGTTTCCCGCTGGCAAAGGGACCCGCTGGCTGCTCTCGTGGCCTCAATTCCAGCGGCCTAGTCGTCTACGAGCTACAAACCGGTCACCATCGCTATTGCAATTCATCTTCATCACCATGGTTACTATATTTTTTTGTAATGAAAAGACTATCAATCATGATTGTGATGATGATAGCAATGATTGGTAATGGCAAATGATGATGATGATGATGATAACCAACAGGGAAAACAACAGAACGACGGTTTGTTTTTTTAATCCAAACTAAAAATACTACTACTACTAATAATATTTTTTTAAAAAGAAAGCACAAAAAAACAAAAAGGGAAAAAATGGGGGATAGAGGAAAGCACAGGGGGTGATAAACGAAAGTAGGCACGCGGGATGAAAAGGTTCGGAGGTGGGGGGGGGAGATAGGCCTATAAATTTGCACACCACCGACAGCAAATATCCGTGTGATCCTCCTGGTAATAATGATGTCCCCGTTACTGTCTGAGGGGAGGGGGTGAGAAGGGGGAAGGATGAGGTAAAGTAATGAGGCATGGGGGGAGGGAGGGAGGAAGGGAGAGAGTGAAGGAGTGTGGGAGGGAGGAAGGGAGACAGCGAAGGAGTGTGGGAGGGAGGAAGGGAGAGAGCGAAGGAGTGTGGGAGGGAGGAAAGGAGAGAGCGATGGAGTGAGGGAGAGAAAAAGGGATGATAAGAGAGGGAGGAAATGAGGCAGATAGGGAGAGGGATGAGGTGACAGGGGGGAGTCAGTAAGGTAGAGGGAAGAAGAGGGAAAAAGGGAGGAAGGGGAAGATGGAAGGAGGAAGGGAGAAGGAAGGTAGTAGGACAGTGGCCGAAGAGAAGGAGGGGGATGGAAGGGAGCGAAGGTGAGGTGAGGGGAAAATAGGGGATGAAGAGCGAGAGGAAAGAGGGGAAATCAGAGGGAATACGGGGTTTGGCGGGCATAGCAGGGAGGGGATGTCGGCAAGAGCTTAAGGAATACAGAGCATACGAATGCAGATGAGAGGGGAGAGAAAACGCAAAGGGGAATAGAGAGGCGAAATGCGGCGTTGAAGGCCAAGGGAAATGTAGAGGAGGGAGAAGAAAGGAAGAAAGGAAGGAAGGAAGAAAAAAAGAGAGGAGAGAGAGAGAGAGAGAGAGAGAGAGAGAGAGAGAGAGAGAGAGAGAGAGAGAGAGAGAGAGAGAGAGAGAGAGAGAGAGAGAGAGAGAAAGCGAATGCATGTCATCCCCTTCCCCCTCCCCCCCCTACATTTTTTTTGCCGGTGCACCTAAAAACCCCACCCGGAAACCACATAGGTCCCGTGCTTCGCCGCGTCGTTTGCCATTTTCCATATCAAAGACTCAGCCATGAAAAATCCCCCCCCCCCACCTTCCCCACCCCCGCCAAAAGACCTACCATCCCCCTCCACATACCCCCTCCCCCATCCTTGCCAAGCCCCCCTTCCCTTACTCCCAAGCCATTAACCATGGGAAATATTGCCTTCAGCCGTTTCGCAAGTCCACCAGAGGGAGGGAGGGAGAGATGGATGGTGAGGGAGAGAGAGAGAGCGAGGAAGGAAGGAAGGAAGGAAGGAAGGAAGGAAGGAAGGGAGGGACGGAGGGAGAGAGAGGGACGGAGGGAACGGAGGGAAGGAGGGGGAGGGGGAGGGGAGGGAGAGGGAGAGAGAGAGAGGAAGAATGAGGGAGAGAAGAGTGATGGAGGGAGGAATGGAGAGGGGAGGGAGGAATGGAGAGAGGAGGGAGGAAGGAAGATATATTGAGAGGAAGGGAGATAGAGAGAGAGAGGAAGGGAGGAAGGGAAGAAAGTAGGGAGGGAGGGAGAGAGAGGAGATGAGGAGGGAGAAGGGGATAGAGAGCGAGAGAGAATGCGATGACAGGTGGAGAGAAAAAAAGGAAAAAAAAGAATGAGGCATACCTTCCGAGAGCGAGAGAGAGAGAGAGAGCAAAAGAGAAAGGCACAATTGAGACAAAACCCATAAAA
>NW_028234405.1:17379847-17384847 GCF_977035675.1 Penaeus japonicus | reverse complement strand
AGAAGAAGAAATAAAAGAAGAAGAAGAAGAAGAAGAAATAAAAGAAGAAGAAGAAGAAGAAGAAGAAGAAGAAAAAAAAGAAAAAAAGAAAAGAAGTAAAAAAAGAAAAAAAACGCTGCTCATTCATTTCGGGGGTAAATATAAATAAATAAGCAAACTAAATAGATAAGTAAGTATGTGGGTTTAACAACATCAATTACAACTCTGAAAGTAGAACACACATTGATCGTCTTCCTTCATCTATCTATTTTATTACTACTCTCGCTAGTGCTCTATTCATGAATATAACCATTACTGTTGCAACCACAATCATCATATTAATTTCATGATTACTCTCAGTTATTAGTCATTATTAAAAGTCATCACCAATTATTAATCTTACCCCTCTAGATGGTAGTACATCTAACACTCCTGCAGCAGTCATGCAACAACTATGTATGTGCGCATCTCCATCTCCCTATCCCCATCCCCATCCCTATCCCTATTCCTATCCCTATCCGTCCCCGCCTCCCTCCAGCTCCTTCTTCTCCATTCTCCTTCTCCCCTTTCATCTTCATCTTCACCTTCACCTTCACCTTCACCTTCACCTTCACCTTCACCTTCGCCTTCACCTCCCCCCCCCTCTCATCCGTCCTACCATTCCCTACTCATCGTCCTACCATTCCCTACTCATCCTTCCTCACCCCCTCACCCTCATAAGGGTGCAAGAACAACACCATTAACGAGTCATTAACGCTGATCAAGCACCTGCTTGGCACGAAGGAGCCTCGCCCCTCAGAAGAATCCCGCGGCACGCTAACTATGGTGGAAGAGGAGGAGGAGGAGGAGGAGGAGGAGGAGGAGGAGGAGGAGGAGGAGGAGGAGGAGGAGGAGGAGGAGGAGGAGGAGGAGGAGGAGGAGGAGGAAAAGGAGGAGGAGCAGGACGAGGACGACGACGACGATAATCAAGGTATCACACGTTCACAAATCGATCCTGATCCGCAAGGAACGCAGCCCGAGAGACGGAATGCCAAACCAACCAACCAACACCTGAAGAGCGATCATAAAAAATATATATTCCGCTGTAAGCTTCAAATCACTTCCCCCCTCCCCCCTCCCCCAGCTTAGCCTTCCCTCCCTCATGCTCTACCCCTTCCCCCCTTCATCTCCTTATCATCATCATCATCGCATATCGGGTGTCGGGGCCCTTCGGGGAGGCACCATTTTTCCATGTCACCGATATCCTGAGCGTCCTTTGGGTGGCTATTGTGCGGAGGCCACAAATGGGATGCATGGCCGCCGAGTGCAATGACCTGCGCTAATAACGGCGGGGAGTAATTACGTCTAAGCGGAGGATAGTTGGAAGAGAAGCGAGGATGGGGCCGAGGCACAGGGAGAAGGGATGACGAGGGGGACGGATACTAGGAGTTAAATGAGATCTGAAAAAAAAGGAGAACGGGGAAGAAAAAGACGAAGGGCAGGCCCCGGACACGACGACTTGCCCAGACGGACGCCTCAATGAACCACCAATGCAACTCCCAGAAGTTTCTCTTCCCCAATGAGTCCCTATCCCCTCCCACCCCTCCATCCCCGATGAGTCCCCAACTCCCACGCCTGACAGCCACGCCGTGCTGAAGAAAGGCGATCCTCTCGCCGTCTCCTCCCCTCCTTCGCGACGCCGTCGGGATGCCGTCCGGGCACGTGCCATGGCGTCGCCGCAGGGAGCTCGTCGGTAATTCCTCCCGACAGCATGACGGCGCGCGATAATGACCTCGTCGCCCGTCATTATCGCTGATTACCCTTAACCACGACAGCCGTGAGCCATCGATCCCCACCCTCTGACTCAACCCACGCCGCTGTTTGTGCAACGCGTGCCGCTGCGTGGGTAGTCCTTGCCAGGGATGGGGGGGGGGGGGGAAGCTAGCACAATAGAGACTTTCTTTGGCGATAAGTGCATACATAAACGGAGCTCGCATACATTCAAGTCCGCTCCCACTCTCTCTACCTCGCCCTCTCTTTCCATTCCCCTGTTTCCCTCAGCCTCCCTTCCTACCTCTCAGCTTATGTCTCTCTCTTTCTCTTTCTCTCTCTCTCTCTTTCTCTCCCCCTCTCTCTCTCTCTTTCTGTATATGTATGTGTATGTACATATATATATATATATATACATATATATATATATATATCCCCCTTCCTCCCCACAACTGTCGAAAAGACCCAAAAGGCTACGAGCTGCGTGCGTGCATGCGTGCGTGCGTGCATATGCGTCAACCCTCCTCTCCTTCCCGACCGAGAACTTGGCCATTGGATTACGATCGAAACAACAACAGCTGCTTTACTAAGTTACGGGAAAGTGCTCTCTGTGCCTCGCTAAGGCTAATGCGATCTCGCGCGGGTAACTTTTATAAATTGGAAGAGTAGACGAGAGAAAGATGGAGAAAACCTCGCCAGCGGAGACGAACGAGCTCTGACGCGGCGATCGACAGGTCTAGGGGAATGACGGATGGTCTCTGGCCAAACAAGTGTATTTTCTCAGAAGAGGAGTCGGGTTGCAGCCCCAGTCAAGGCCGATTGCAGAGGTAGATTGCAGAAGCATTACAATGCCGCTCGACTGAAAAGCTGCAATCAAAGGGAAGGAAGAGGTATACCGAGTTACTTCTAAAGCACACGGGGATATCAAACATTGTTCAACTTCTCGCTTCCCTTGAGAGATACTGGCAGTATAGCAGAAGTTTGGGTGAGCAGAGATGAATGAGCCTGTTTGAGGACATAAATAGATGATTGTAGAGAAAAGGTGTAGCGAATGAGTGTGTGAAGCATGGGGGAGAATAAAGGGATGGGAGAGGGTAAAGGAGGATAATTAATGAAGATGGAGGAGGAAGAGAAAGAAGAGGAAGGAGGAGGAAAGGCGGGGGGGAGGGGCAGAGAGAGAGAGAGAGAGAGAGATGATGCTGAGTTGACTGAGAGTGAGAGGGGAGAGAGAGAGAGCGAGAGAGAGAGTGTAGGGGGAGAGCGATGGAGGAGAGAGAGAGAAGACAGAGAGCGAGAGAGAGAGAGAGATAGGAGAGGAGAGAGAGATGAGAAGAGAAGAGAGAGAGGTGAGTGTGTGTGGAGGTGGGGGGGGGGGAGAGAGAGAGAGGGAGGGAGACAAAGGAGGGAGAAAAAGAAGGGGGAGGGAGGAGAAGAGAGGGGGGCGAGAAAGAGAGAGAGAGAAGGAAGGGGGTAAAGGAGAGAAGGAAGGGGGTGAGGGAGAGAAAGAAGGGGGTGAGGGAGAGAAGGATGGGGGTGAGGGAAAGAAGGAAGGGGTGAGGAGAGACAGGAAGGGGGGGTAGGGAGCGAGGAAGGGGGTCGTGGGAGAGAGGAGGGGGTGAGTGAGAGAAGGGAGGGGGTGAGGGAGAGAGAAGAAGGGGGTGAGGGAGAGAGAAGGGGGGAGTGAGAGAGAAGAAGGGGGTGAGGGATAGAGAAGGGGGTGAGGGAGAGAGAAGAAGGGGGTGAGGGATAGAGAAGGGGGTGAGGGAGAGAGAAGGGGGGAGGGAGAGAGAAGAAGGGGGTGAGGGAGAGAAAGAAGGGGGTGAGGGAGAGAAGGATGGGGGTGAGGGAAAGAAGGAAGGGGGTGAGGGAGAGAAGGAAGGGGGTGTGGGAGAGAAGGAAGGGGGTGTGGGAGAGAAGGAAGGGGGTGTGGGAGAGAAGGAAGGGGTGAGAGAGAGAAGGAAGGGGGTGAGGGAGAGAAGGAAGGGGGTAAAGGAGAGAAGGAAGGGGGTAAAGGAGAGAAGGAAGGGGGTGAGGGAGAGAAAGAAGGGGGTCAGGGAGAGAAGGATGGGGGTGAGGGAAAGAAGGAAGGGGGTGAGGGAGAGAAGGAAGGGGGTGTGGGAGAGAAGGAAGGGGGTGTGGGAGAGAAGGAAGGGGGTGAGAGAGAGAGAAGGGGGTGAGGGAGAGAAGGAAGGGGGTGTGGGAGAGAAGGAAGGGGGTGTGGGAGAGAAGGAAGGGGGTGTGGGAGAGAAGGAAGGGGTGAGAGAGAGAAGGAAGGGGGTGTGGGAGAGAAGGAAGGGGGTGTGGGAGAGAAGGAAGGGGGTGAGGGAGAGAAGGAAGGGGGTGTGGGAGAGAAGGAAGGGGGTGTGGGAGAGAAGGAAGGGGGTGTGGGAGAGAAGGAAGGGGTGAGGGAGAGAAGGAAGGGGGTGTAGGAGAGAAGGATGGGGGTGAGGGAAAGAAGGAAGGGGGTGAGGGAGAGAAGGAAGGGGGTGTGGGAGAGAAGGAAGGGGGTGTGGGAGAGAAGGAAGGGGGTGTGGGAGAGAAGGAAGGGGTGAGAGAGAGAAGGAAGGGGGTGAGGGAGAGAAGGAAGGGGGTGTGGGAGAGAAGGAAGGGGGTGTGGGAGAGAAGGAAGGGGGTGTGGGAGAGAAGGAAGGGGGTGTGGGAGAGAAGGAAGGGGGTGTGGGAGAGAAGGAAGGGGGTGTGGGAGAGAAGGAAGGGGGTGTGGGAGAGAAGGAAGGGGGTGTGGGAGAGAAGGAAGGGGGTGAGGGAGAGAAGGAAGGGGGTGTGGGAGAGAAGGAAGGGGGTGTGGGAGAGAAGGAAGGGGGTGTGGGAGAGAAGGAAGGGGGTGTGGGAGAGAAGGAAGGGGGTGTGGGAGAGAAGGAAGGGGGTGTGGGAGAGAAGGAAGGGGGTAAAGGAGAGAAGGAAGGGGGTGAGGGAGAGAAAGAAGGGGGTGAGGGAGAGAAGGATGGGGGTGAGGGAAAGAAGGAAGGGGGTGAGGGAGAGAAGGAAGGGGGTGTGGGAGAGAAGGAAGGGGGTGTGGGAGAGAAGGAAGGGGGTGAGAGAGAGAAGGAAGGGGGTGTGGGAGAGAAAGAAGGGGGTGAGGGAGAGAAGGAAGGGGGTGTGGGAGAGAAGGAAGGGGGTGTGGGAGAGAAGGAAGGGGGTGTGGGAGAGAAGGAAGGGGGTGTGGGAGAGAAGGAAGGGGGTGTGGGAGAGAAGGAAGGGGGTGTGGGAGAGAAGGAAGGGGGTGTGGGAGAGAAGGAAGGGGGTGTGGGAGA
>NW_028234405.1:17364847-17367347 GCF_977035675.1 Penaeus japonicus | reverse complement strand
GAGAGAGAGAGAGAGAGAGAGAGAGAGAGAGAGAGAGAGAGAGAGAGAGAGAGAGAGGAGAGAGAGAGAGAGGAGAGAGAGGGGAGAGAGAGAGAGAGAGAGAGAGAGAGAGAGGAGAGGGAGGGAGGAGAGGAGAGAGAGAGAGAGAGAGAGAGAGAGAGAGAGAGAGAGAGAGAGAGAGAGAGAGAGAGAGAGAGAGAGAGAGAGAGAGAGAGAGAGAGAGAGAGAGAGAGAGAGGGGGGGAGGGAGAGAGAGGGGGAGAGAGAGAGGGAGAGAGAGAGAGGGAGAGAGAGAGAGAGAGAGAGAGAGAGAGAGAGAGAGAGAGAGAGAGAGAGAGAGAGAGAGAGAGAGAGAGAGAGAGAGAGAGAGAGAGAGAGAGAGAGAAATAATAGAGAAAGGGTACACCTAAAACACTCGCCTCGCAAGCCCCTTTCCCCCTCCCTCCCTACCCTACCCCACCCCCAGCTCTCAATCACCTGGACGCATCCACAACAATCCCATCTTGGTCCGCCATCGCCGCCTTCGCCTTCACGAATCAAATGTGTGGATGAGGGAGTGAGTGAGAAGTGAGTAGTGAGCGAGTGAGTCAGCGAGTCAGCGAGTCAACGAGTCAGTGCCCCCATAATCCCTCACCTTTATCACTATCGCATGGTAATTCGATTTTCTTTCATTTCTTCCAATCTATTCCAGAATCTTCTTCCCTTTATCGACCCTTTTCATCCCTCTCTCCTCATTTATTTAAATATTCTTCATTTGCTCCCCTCCTAGTCGTCACCATCGTCATCATCATCATCCTCACCATCGCCATCGTCATCGTCAGCCTCATCCCTACCATCATCACCATTATCATGATCATAATAATGTTCGTCACTATCATTTTCAATATCAATCATTATAATAATCATAATCTGCGACATCGTCATCATCATTGCTCTCTTTTTCACGTTCCTCCTTCTACTCATCCTCATTTTCGTTATCATTTTTTAACTCCCTTTCTCTTCTGCTTTTCCTTCAAAAATCTGACATCCCCAGGACTCACGAAATGGGATTAGGGACTCTCTCTCTCTCTCTCTCTCTCTCTCTCTCTCTCTCTCTTTCTCTTTCTCTTTCTCTTTCTCTTTCTCTTTCTCTTTCTCTTTCTCTTTCTCTTTCTCTTTCTCTTTCTCTTTCTCTTTCTCTTTCTCTTTCTCTCTTTCTCTTTCTCTTTCTCTTTCTCTCTCTCTTTCTCTCTCTGTTTGTGTGCGCGTGTGCATGTGCGTGTATGTGCACGTGTGCGAGTGGGTTTGCGTGCTAGCTAGTATATGTGAGTGCCTAATCCTATTTCATATTAACATTGCTCGGTGTTACAACGCAACTCCGGTATGCAGTAACATGTAAACATACGACTGTCTCGGAGCCACTGCCTGCCACAGGCGTTGTGGGCGTCCTTCCCTTCGAACACGGTACAAATGGCAGAAATAAAAAATCAACAAAAAACACGCCCCGAAGAGCCTTTCATAAAATATAGCAATAGAAGAAAACACAAACAGTTACAAATGGAACAACAACAGCAATAGAAGAAAAGTACACTAGTAAAGTAAGAAACATAAGCAATTTAAGGAAAACAACAACAATATCAGAAACATTAGCAATTTAAAGAAAACAACAACAATTACAGACGAAAACAACAACAGCAGCATAGGTAAGCAAACCCACCCGACGGCCTACGGCCCACCGCCACGGCCCACGGCCCACCGCCCACCGCCCACCACTCAGACGCCGGCGCTCGCAATCAGAGCTCCCTAATTTCGGATAAATGACAGGAATTACGCCACGGCCCATCATCGCCGCCGCCTCCACCGCCACAACGCCCGCGGATCATCCGCACTCGCGACAGAGGAGGCGGCTCTCAAGGCAGGGGTATGGTGGGGGTAGGGTGGGGGAGAAGGGGGAAGGTGAGGGAGATGGGGAGGGGGAAGGTGATGGGGGAGGTGAGGGAGATGGGGAGGGGGAGGGGGGGAAGAGTTAGTGTGAGGATGAGTGAGTGAGTGAGTGAGTGAGTGAGTGAGTGAGTGAGTGAGTGAGTGAGTGAGTGAGTGAGCGAGAGAGGAAAGGAGAGAAGGGGGAAGGGAGAAGAGAAAGGGGAGCGAGACGGAATGGGAAAGAGTGATCTAGCCTGGTTCGGAATGAGAAGGTTTGATGATCAATTGAATTGCAAAAAAGGAAAACAGATGACATTTTCTCGCTATAGCGAGAGGATGAAAAAACAACAACTCCAGGGTACAAAACGCATCTAACCGACTGTGACCCCCTCCACCGCTAGCGTCTCCTCGTCACAGCAATTGGCGCGATGAGTCTAACAAAGAACCGGAGACAAAAGGCTAATACTACGCAAGGTCAGAGACTGTGCCACGAGAGCCGCCTGTGCAGGCATGCACGTGGGGCACGTGCGGAGAGACCGGGATCAATGGCACAGACATCGGCCATCACTCCGCAACCTCGCGCTCTCGGCAAGCGGTCG
>NW_028234405.1:17354109-17357247 GCF_977035675.1 Penaeus japonicus | reverse complement strand
AGAGAGATAGTGACGAGAGAGAGAGAGAGAGAGAGAGAGAGAGAGAGAGAGAGAGAGAGAGAGAGAGAGAGAGAGAGAGAGAGAGAGAGAGAGAGCACGAGAAAAAGGTTCATATGAATACGAAGAAGAAAAAAAAAAGTTAAAAATAATCTCGAGTCAGCCTCGTCTGCAACAGTCCTGGTTACCATAACAACCCAATTTCTGCCGTCCTTACTTTGCCAGAGCGAAGCCCGTAAAAGTTTTTTTTTTCTTTTTTTTTTTAATAAAGTTGTTAAAGTAAATAAAAATGGCGAGCGCGACCTCAATCCAGCCTTTCCTCGAGATTCCAATTACCGTCTTTCCTGATTCCTTCATTTACGACTTTCCCGCTATCGCTTCTTCCTTCTTCTTTTCTTCCTTGTTGTGTGTGCTATACATCCTTTTCTCGTTGTTCTTTCTTTTTTTTCTTTTCTTTTTTTCCTTCTTCATCTCTCTTTTGTTTTCGGTTTACGTTGTTCCTCCTCTTCTTAATTACTTGTTCTGTATCCCCGTCCCTCTCCTGTTCTCTAGCCTTCTCGTTCTCTTCCCCCATTTCCCTTCCTTCTTTATCGTTCTCCTTTTGTCTCTTCCCAAACCCCTTCTCTCTCTCTCTCTCTCTCTCTCTCTCTCTCTCTCTCTCTCTCTCTCTCTCTCTCTCTCTCTCTCTCTCTCTCTCTCTCTCTCTCTCACACACACGTTTTCTCTACCTTTCCATTTTTCGCGCTTTCTTTTCCTTTATATATTTTTTTATCCCCTCCCTATTTTCCTTCATCATTACGTCTTTTAACATTAAAATAAATGAAGTAAAAAGTATCTCCCCTACCCTCTCGAAAATTAATAAATAAACCAATAAAACGATTGAAAATAACAATAAAATCCAGATAAAGAATTGAGAAAAACGAAAAAAAGAAAAGAGGAAAATGTCTCCTGCCTAAAACCAACAAAATTTCTCGAACACAATCTTTCACCCTCGCGCCTCCCCTCCTTCCCCACCCAACGGCCTCCCAGCCTGCAACATGCAACCGCCACTTTTAAAGAGATGATTAGCAAGGCGATGCAACGCCATCTTCCCATAACATTCCCCCGCTAGCGGATAATTACTTTTCTGGCATTATTCACGTGTGCGTACATTATCGTTATTCATTTTCCTTTTATTTTTATTTATTTATTTTTTTTTTTTTGGGTGGGTAGAAGAGAAATATCCATTTGAGAGAGGGGGAGGGGGAGGGAGGGAGAGAGTGTAAGCCACTCGATGCTGCTAGTTGTAATCCTCTAGCTGCCAGTGGTTGTGATCCAATAGCTTTGCGTTGTTCCCGGTGGATAAGATAGATAGACATTCACGTGGACTTGGTTAATACACTTGGCTCCGGCTGAGGGCTGGAGGTCAGAGCTATTCCCTCTGCCTGCTCTTCTCTCTGTCTGTCCCTTGTCTCTCTCCAATCTGCTCTGGGTTCCTTCTAGGCCCTTTATGTACGAATCTTGAGTCGTTCTGCCTCAGGGCTTCTGCTAGCAAACGCAGCTGCCAGGTCGGCTACGGTTTAGATAAGAAAGTGGACACAGGAAACAGAATACGTCAGGTGAAACAGACTGTCAGCAATATAGCATGAATTCAATAGAAAAGCATAATCAGTGTCTTAGGTCACATATGCAATATCAAAGCCTAACATCACTCAGACCACACTACTAGATGAACCCTGTCGTACCTTAGACAGAGAAATAACCAAGTTTTATCTACTATAAGCTAGCTAAGAAAAAAGTCTCCACTCTACAAGTAGGCTCCTGGTCATCGGAGGCTATCTGCACTAGACTTTGCGGGTAGCTGTGACATTCAACCATAAGCTACAACAAATATTACCAAATTCATTGGATGGCAAAGTGGCCCCAGTAAACTTGTAACGTGTACGATATGAGAAATGATTCATATGTGAACATGTGGGTCCTAAGAGGTGGCTCCAAAAGCATACATATACCACAGAAAAATACAGAAGTGCAATTGGTATAGTAAATACAGGTTGGCTGTGAGTAAAGAGAGACATTATGTGTGACGAAGTAATTAAAGCAAAGATGTGATTGCTTTAGTGAAATGAGAGGATAGCAACATAACGTGACGAGCTTGCATAGTCAGTGAAGTTTGCAAACGCCTCCAATGATCATAAGCTATAAGAACTTGCTAATTACTAAAAGAGCACATAGAACTTAAATGTAAATAAAAAAAGTGTGGTAGGTTCAGATTATCCCACTACAAAATCTCACTATGACCTCATGAGATACAGTAGTTGGAAGGTGGTAGTAATTTGGGTAATACATACATAAAATTAATATGTATTTCGACCAGTGGTGTCAGTGCACCGAGGGTGGGAGCAGGACAGTGGCTAGCCTCTGGGGTGCACAATTACGCACCATTGCAACTTTGGGTAACAGGAGAGCTAGTTATGGTGGTCAGGTGTAACTGGCATGATGTCCTGTACCTCAAAAGTGCAGCTGGGTTGACTTTGCCATGCACCTAAACACTGTACAACTCAACTACCATTTTACCTTGGTGAAAATATGCACCAATACAACACAGTATATGTACAGGGGGAGGAGGGGTGACATATATAAGAAATGAGCGGGAGCAACTTCTCGACTACTGAGGGGGGAGGGAGTAACATAATAAACGAGTGGAAGCAACTTCTCAATCACTGGGGAAGAAACAAAGTGCATGCGCCTTACACTACTTAAGTACGAATCTTGAGTAGCTTTTAATGCCTCGGGGCTTCCGTTAGCAAACGCAGCTTCCAGGGCGGCTGCAGCAATTTAGAGGCAGAAGCGGACACAGGAAACAGAATGTATCAGGTCAAACAGACTGTCAGCAATGTAGCATTGTATTAAATAGGAAAACATAACCAGTGTCTTAGGTCGCATGATACGCAATATCAGTACCTTACAGAGAGAGGGAGGGGGAGGGAGGGAGAGAGTGAGTGTAAGAGAGTGAAAGAGAAAGAGAAAGAGAAAGAGAAAGAGAAAGAGGAGAAAGAGAGAAAGAGGAGAAAGAGAGAGAGAGAGAGAGAGAGAGAGAGAGAGAGAGAGAGAGAGAGAGAGAGAGAGAGAGAGAGAGAGAGAGAGAGCCGAGGCGAGGAG
>NW_028234405.1:17346609-17349109 GCF_977035675.1 Penaeus japonicus | reverse complement strand
AAAAAGGCAAGAGAAAGCAAAGGGAGAAAAAAGAGAAGAAACGAGAAGAGAAGTAGGCACAACGAAAAAGAGAAAGAGAAGGATAACGAATGAGAAAGAAAAAAAAAACAGTGGGATTGATAAAGAAACGAACTGAGAAAGAAAGAGTGAGGGATTGAGAAAGACAGAAAGAGGGAAATTGAAAGAAAGATGTAGGAGAAAGAATGAGGGTAAGGGAAAGACAGAAAGAAAAGGAAAAACAGAAAAAGACAGAAGGAAATAGAAATAATAAAAGAGAGAAAGCAGAATACAAAAGAGAGAATGAAAGCAGAGCAATCAAGAAAGACAAAAAAGAAACAATCAAGAAGGAGAGGCGATAAGAAAGTACGAAAGAGAAGACAATAAAAAAAGTAGGTTAAAACCGCAACAAGAGACAAAAAAAAGAAGAGAAAAACAGATAAATAAAAACAAAAAGAAAATGACAACAAGAAAAGAAAGAAAGAAAGAACGAAAGAAAGAACGAAAGAACGAAAGAAGAAAGAACGAAAGAAAGAAAGAAAGAAAGAGCAAGAGCGCGGAGCCCCGGACAGGAAAGCGGTGATCATCATCAGCCCCTAACACCGCCGGCCAGACCTGATAGCTCCTGTAGATGGAGGGAGGGAGAGGGAGAGGGAGAGGGAGAGGGAGAGGGGGAGAGGGAGAGAGAGGGGGAGAGGGAGAGGGAGAGGGAGAGGGAGAGGGAGAGGGAGAGAGAGAGAGAGAGGGGGAGAGAGAGAGAGAGGGGGGGGAGAGGGAGAGAGGGGAGGGGGGGAGAGAGAGAGAGAGAGAGGAGAGAGAGAGAGAGAGAGGAGAGAGAGAGAGGAGAGGAGAGAGAGAGGAAGAGGGAGAGGGGAGAGAAGGAGAGGGGGAGAGAGAGAGAGAGAGAGAAGGTGGGAGAGAAGGAGGGCGGGAAGGTGGCAGAGAGAGAGGGAAGATGGGCGAGAAGGAGGGCGGGAAGGTGGGAGAGAAGGTGGGAGAGAAGGAGGGCGGGAAGGTGGGAGAGAAGGAGGGCGGGAAGGTGGGAGGAAAGTGGGAGAGAAGGTGGGTGGGAGAGAGGGAGGGAAAGTGGAAGGGAGGGAAGGAAGGAAGGTCGCAGAGAGGGAAGGAGGGAGGGATGGAAGGTGGCAGAGACGGAGGGAAGGTGTGAGAGAGGACGGGAAGGAAGGAGGGAGGGAGGGGAGAGGGGGAGGGAGGATAGGAAGGGGGGAGGGAGGATAGGAAGGTGGGAGGGGAGGAGGGAGGGAGGGAGGATAGGAGGGAAGGAAGGTGGGAAGGAGGATAGGAGGGAAGGAAGGGGGGAGGGAGGATAGGAAGGTGGGAGGGGAGGAGGGAGGGAGGGAGGGAGGATAGGAGGGAAGGAAGGTGGGAAGGAGGATAGGAGGGAAGGAAGGGGGGAGGGAGGAGGGTGGGAAGGAGGATAGGAGGGAAGGAAGGGGGGAGGGAGGATAGGAAGGTGGGAGGGGAGGAGGGAGGGAGGGAGGATAGGAGGGAAGGAGGATAGGAGGGAAGGAGGATAGGAGGGAAGGAAGGGGGGAGGGAGGAGGGTGGGAAGGAGGGAGGATAGGAGGGAAGGAAGGTGGGAGGGAGGAGATGAGAGAGAGAGAGAGGGAGGGAGGGAGGGGGAGGATAGGAGGGAGGAGGATGGAGGGAAGGAGGAGAGAGAGGGAGGAGGGAAGGAGAGAAGGGGGAGGGGGAGAGAGAGGGAGATAGAGGGAGAAGAGGAGAGAGAGAGAGAGGGAGGGAGGAGGAGAGGGGAGAGAGAGAGGGAGAGGGAGAGGAGGGAGGAGAGAGAGAGAGAGGGGAGAGAGAGAGAGAGAGAGAGAGAGAGAGAGAGAGAGAAGAGGAGGAGGAGAGAGGAAGAGAGAGAGAGAGAGAGAGAGAGAGAGGAGGGGAGGGGAGGGGGAGAGATAGAGGGGGAGAGAGAGAGAGAGAGAGAGAGAGAGAGAGAGAGAGAGAGAGAGAGAGAGAGAGAGAGAGAGAGAGAGAGAGAGAGAGAGAGAGAGAGAGATACCTACATCTCGCTTCCTCTCTTCATTATTATCTACATATTTAATCCTCCTTCGTCCTCCTTCCTCCCATCTTTCTCTCTCTTCTATTCTCTTGTCATTACCTATCTACCTTCCTTCCTTCCTTCCTTCTTACTTACCTTCCTTCCTACCTATCTACTTATCTCCCTCCCTTCCTTCCTCCTCCTCCCGTTCTGCACCATACGCCCAAAGTGAGAAAGGCATCAATGAACGCGAGGGAGAGACAAGAATGGGTGCCAAGAGGCTGGGAGGCGGTTACGGAGGAGAGGGGGACGTGTCAAGCGGTTACGATGTCCATGGAGCTGACACCAATATCCCTCCCTACCCCTCCCTACCCCATCCTACCCCACTCCACCCTACCTTACCTTATCCTAACCTATCCTATCCTATCCAATCCTATCCTAGCCTACGTTACCCTATCCTACCCTACTCTAACCGTCCTTTCCCTCCTCCTT
>NW_028234405.1:17316609-17341609 GCF_977035675.1 Penaeus japonicus | reverse complement strand
AGGGAGAGAAAGAATGAAAACAAATCAAATAACATTTATCACATAAAAAAAAAAAACAATCAAAAAGGAAGGCTACCTGCCACTCCTTCTGCCACACCCTTCTCTACCATACATTAAGTAAATCAGTTCTAATCATTTGCATTTACAATTGGCCACTGATCAGTAATTAAGACATGCTTCATTAGGGCTTCATGTTTGTAAATGACACTGAACTAAGCAGGGCAGCAGTGTACCAATGCCTATCAGTAATTCAACAGGCTCCGTATTAACAACCTACCAATATCTCCATAATCTGTAATTGGTACAATTCATTATCACAATTGCTTATCCTTTCCTTTTCATCTGATACAGAGTCTAGCTTCAAGTATCATCAACATCATCATCAATAACCAAAATAATAACAGTAAACAAATAACAAAATTACAAAGAATATGCTAAAACAAATGTTAACAATAACTGAATAAAGTATTTCCCCATAATAATATGACAAACATATTCAAGAAATCTATAATGAATTATCACAATTCAAAACTGCAATCAGACACTGATATATAATTAATAAAAACTGACACTATCAAGCATGATAATACCTATAACAATTACAAAAGAAAAATATCAAAAATACTACTGGCAATAATGTTACTGATTATCATTATATACAAGCTACATTTTAATTCTTTAAATATATACATAATAACAATAATCATGTAACAAGCAGCCAGAATCACACAAGAGCAATCCATTAAAGATAAGAATAATAGTATAAAAGAATTCTAACATGAAAACAATATATAAAATCAATATCAAGGTTACAAATAATAATAACAATAAGTTTCTCCAATAACAGGCTTCCTAAGTGCTGAGAAAATCACTCAGAGAAGACATAAAAGAAAGGGAAGAAACGAGACAGAGGAGTGGGGAGGGAGGGAGGGAGGGAGGGAGGGAGGGAGGGAGGGAGGGAGGGAGGGAGGGAGGGGGAGGGAGGGAGGGAGGGAGGGAGGGAGGGAGGGAGGGAGGGAGGGAGGGAGGGAGGGAGGGAGGGAGGGAGGGAGGGAGGGAGGGAGGGAGGGAGGGAACGAACGAACGAACAACGCAAATGCATCAGTATTCAAATAATGGCAACATTTACACTGAGAATAAGTCAAAACAAATCATTGTGGAAGAATCAAAGTCTGATTCAATTTCCTGGCACTTTTTAAAGAATTATATTTTTCACCTATAGATCGCAGAAAATATAACTTTATAAGAGAGTACAAAATTAAAGAAAGATGAACATGATTCTTATTGTAATTAAAGAGAAGTCCAAATTGAGTGCCAAAAATTATGCAAAGTTTTAAAAAATGTAATAAGGGTTTGAAGACAATTCTATATTTAATACATTTTATACCCCTGCCCACTTAAAATCATCATATCTTTTATAATCTATAAAATTCCAGCTTAAGCATATAAATATTCCTTTGCAAAGCTAATAAACAAACAAATTATCATACCTCTGGCATTTGTCGCATCCTTCATCAAGTACGAAATAACAATTTTTCAGAAGTATTGGATAAAAGTCATATTTTTAAGTGAAGACATGGAATTGGACCCACATCTTTTTTTTCCAAAAGCTAAATTTTCATTTACTGAAAATAGCATGCTAATTTAAACACTCAACAATTTGAGTTCCATTTCAAAATGAATATCAATGTCTCTATAATAACAAGCAGACCACTTTCATGAAAACTACATTATCATAACAATTCTGCCTAATACATCCTGGCATCTCTATACATCTTCATAAATACAAGGTTTATCATCATATAAACAAAAAATGATGAATTACTATGACTAAGTATGAGTAATGATTTCAAACTTTGAGTTCATTTAATTAAATCTTTCAAGGGAGTCAAGTACTTGCTTATAGTGGAACACTCATATTCTAGTATTTACATACGCAGTGAGCTCATAAAACTTAAGTAACATAATATGCCAGCTTTAAAAAAGAAAACAAACATGAATCAGTAAATCAAATAATTTCCTATCATCCAGAGAGTAAATATGTCTACAAAGACCATTCTGACTTTTACAATTTCTAATGCACTCTAAATCTGATGCACATTTTTCTTGCTAACATCAGCCAATCTGCATCCTAGTTACAAAATGAAAACTAGAAACATTAAAAAAATAAATGAATTACAGGTGAACCATTAAGGCATATTTGACTGCAAAATTTCCATAAATATCTCATAGGTCATAGCTATTCATTAATGTTAAATGGAAGATCAACTGATCACTTCATTCCATTAATTTATTTTAATTTGCTTTTTCGTTACATCTCCAAACTTATTTCTTTTTAATATATAGGTTGAAATGCACGTTCATTTTTCAATTTCAAATACTTTTATTTTGCTTGCTCAATATATTTGCTCCCTTCCAATCATCTATTCATATTATTGATTTCAATGAAAATCTAATTATACTTGCTATATGTTCAGAAGACACTTGCACTGGCTTATAAATTAAGAATTTTCTTATAATGATATTGCCTGCAATCAAACTTGAAACTTGGTATGACCTGTTATGGAGGGTCTACAATCTGAAATCTAAGATGATATGTGTACATAGTCAAGCAACTACTGCACTCTGCTCTCCATTAAAGGCCATCAAACCTCCAGCAGATATAATCTGACAAGACAAAGCTCAGACAGGTTCCCTATTTAATGATAATCCACCAGGAAAATCTACAGAGACAACCTTGTCAGAATGTATCTGTTGGAGGTTTGTTAGCCTTTGCCAGAGTTCTAATACGTACAAAGGCTGCGGCATTCAGCGTGAGGCCAGTAGCAGTTGTGCTGGTGCCTTTTAAACATTGACTTTTATTTCATCTTACAGCTAAAATGTAATATTTTACTGACACAATTATTCCCAATTTAAACAAGGGTAGGAAAATATATACATATATATATAAAAGACAAGGGTTAACTCATATTACGGATCTGCAGTGTCACTCTGACATAATCAACTGTCCATTTGTGCAATAAGTGCTAGAGCTGCTATGCCCTGGAACATCATTCATACAAGCCACCAGGCCTACATAACTTGTACCTATTCCTTGTGTCCTACAATCGTATTAACAATCTATAGAAAAAATGGAATCTATGGGTAAGTGCACCCAAAGCCAAAGAAAAAAAAATTAAAGGGAAGTTATCATGAAACAGGAAAAAGACAATTCTATCTTCTCTCAATATGTACACAACATATTCATTGGTTCATAATATTCACATACCTGTACACTTGTTGTTCTTCCCTAAAGTAATTCCGTCGAGATAGCGTTTATCACTGCTTCCACGTCAAAATATGATTTAAAAGGAGAAACGGAGCGAAAAACGATATTTCACACTGTTTCACTCTCCTTTACCAGGCAAAGACGATGCTATTCAGTACACACACTAACATTATTGCGTCATAGCTAATTCCTTACCCAGAAACCCCAACACACCCGCGTGTCATAACAAGAGTTCAATCCCGCCCTCCCACAATCACAAAACACAAATCACAAAATACAATAGTTCCTGCGGGAGACGTAGATGTATTTTTTTCCTTATTGAGGGGGAGGGGGGGCCTTTCCTATCACAACTACATGCATCCTGGGAGAGACGAGCGGCATCAACCTTACCTTTGCGACTTGTCCTCCGGTTAAAATCCAGTCATACAAGGAGACAGTCCGGCAATCTTCACAAGAACGGATAATTGGAGAGGACGAACCACAACTTCTGCTCGAAAATAAACATGGCGCACCCAACGGCAACCTCGAGCGGCTAGAGCGGATCCAGATTTGCGTCTTATTTCGGAGGTCTTATGCGGACCTCTTGCAATTGTTGCTTTTGTTGCAATGAGCTTCGCCTTTTCGTTAAAATGTTGTCGTCATATTACTTTTTCGTTATCATTGTTATTGTCATCATTACTAAAATCAATAATCACGTTGATTACCATTGATAAGGACGATGATTGCCAATGATAAGGACGATGATTACCAATAATAGATGATTTATCCTTAATATATTGTTAACTGGTGATCATTGTTATTACTGATTTGACCAGTGTCATTATCATTATCATTCTTCTTGTTCTTATTCTCATCAATATCTACATTGTACCATTATTACCAGTATCACGTTTGTTACATCGCTATCTTAGTCTTGGTAATTAATGATTATAATCATCAGAATCCTAACTACGATCATTATTGGTGTTATCATCATAAGTATTATTATCAAGATCGTTATGGTCATCATCATCATGTAGACTTTTATCATTATTATAGCTACTATTACCATCATGTTTATAATTCATATTCTTATCGATCTATTATCTTTGTTATCTTTGCCCTTATCATTATTATTATCATTATTATCATCTTAATTGTTATTATCTTTGTCGATTCCCTTATCATTATTATCGTTACTATCATTATTATCATAATCATCATCATTATAGTACTGTTGTTATAATTGTAATTGTTATAGTTGTTTCTGTTGATGGTTTTACTATCTTCCTTATTATCACTATTAAAATGTTGATGTCATTATTATCAATATAACTATCATTATTGAAGTCCTTATTATCATATTACTTGTTAGTATCATTATCATTATCATCATTGGTATTACTATCATTATTATAATTATCGTCATTATCATTATTACTATTACTATTATCATTTTCATTATTGTAAGCATCATTATCATTACTGTTAGTATTATTATCATTATGATCATTATCATTATCAACATTACTATTAGTACTGTCATCATCATTATTGTTATCACTGTTATTACTATCATCATCATTATCATTATCACCATTAATATTGCTATTTGTATAATCATTGTTCTTATTACTATTGTTATTAATATAATTATTATCATCATTTTACTTACTATCATTATTATCATCATTATACTTGCTATCATTATTATCATCATTATACTTACTATCATCATCATTATAATAATAATAATTATTATTATTATTATTATCATTGTTATTAGTGATATAATTATTGTTATTGCTACAGTTATTGTCATTATCATCATTGTTATTATCATTTTTGTTATTATTATCATTACTATAATTTTGTTATCATTATCATTATTATGGTTATTGTTATTATTACTATCATTATTGTCATCATTATCATTATTAGTATTATCATTGTTATCATTATTATCATCAATATCATTATTAATATCATTATCCTTATCTTCGGCATTATTATCTTTATTATAGTTAGTATCATCATCATCATTATCATTATTACTATTATCATCTTCATTGTCTTGATGATGATGTTGATATTGATTATCAACATCATTATTGTCATTGTCATTATCATTATAATCGATGTCATTACTATTATTGTCATTATCTTTATCATTATTTCATTATTGTTTTATCTCTATTATCATTATCATTATAATTATTACCATTGTTATTGTTATTATTATCATTATCATTATCATCATCTCCATCATTGTTATTGACATTATCATCATTCTAGTCAACATTGTCATTATGCTGATATCCTTACTTTCAATATCACAATTATCATTAATTCTATCATCCTCATTAATATCATTGTAATTATCTTGAGCACTGTTGCCATTATTATAATCCATATCCTAATCATTGTTATCAATATGATCATTGTCACGGTATTTTTATATTGATATTGTTAGTATTATGTTATTATCATTGTTATCATTTTTATCATCATCATAATTACTAACATTATTATCAATGTCATTATAATTAGCAGTAATAATGATGATAATGATATCACTATCTTTACTATTATCATTATCATAATAAAGATTATTGTTATCATCATCATCATTATCATCATTCTTATCATTATTACCATTGTTATTTCATTATCATTACTATTGTGTTAATAATAAAGAATAAGATGATAATGATAACTTCTGTTATTACTGTTATTGTTATTGTCAATTTTTCATAATCTTTTATCATTGTTTTCATTGATAATATCATTATCATTTCAATTATCATCCTTATCATTATCATCATAATCATTATTATTATTAGGATTATCATTGTTATTATTATCATTATCATCATTATCATTATTGCCATCATCATTATCATTATTGCCATCATCATCATCATCATTGTTGCCATCATCATTATCATTATCATCATTATAATCATTATCAGTATTATCATTATTATCAGCATTATTGTTAATGTTATCACAATTGTCATTAAAGTAATTATCATTATTGTTATCATTATTTATCATTATTGTTATCATTATTTATTATTATAGTTATGATCATTAACATTATCATTATTATCATCAATTTAATTGTTTTCATTTTGATTATTACCACGATCATAATTATCATTATCATCACATTATTTTCCTTACATAATCATCTTTATGATTTTTGTTGGTATAGTTATTCTTATTATCATTATTGCCATTATCATTGCTATTATCATCATTACTATCATTATTATTATTATTATGATTGTCATTATTATCGTTTTCATTATCATTATTATATTAGGATCATTGTTATTGTTATCATCATTAGCGTACTTGCCATTACCATTATGATCATTATCACCTTTGTGCCTCTTACTGTAAATATTGTCATTATTATTATTATTGTCATTGTTATTATTAGTAGTAGTTGTATCAATTGTATTATTATTATCATCATTATTACATCAGGATAATCATTAATGGTAGTATCGAGTTTAACCATAACAGTTTTCATAAATGTTACTTTTCTTGTTCTTTTCATGAATTGATATCAATATTGGTATTCCTTTTTTCAACCGTATGGTGATTTTTAATGAGAATTAAATGTGATCAATTATTGGGTAACACTTGACCTGTATTGCACGTTATTCTATAACTCGCGATTTAACTTGTTTATCCTGTTGTTATAAAATAGATATTGCTTCTATAAAAGAAATATAGATTACGCTTTGTTATATAAATCCTTTTAATGTGAGATTACGCTTATCGGTTAAATGTCACTCTTATCGGATGAAGATCACAAGTGTTTGAATACAATCTAGACATCGTCATTATTGCTGACGAAGGACATATATTTACTTGGTTTTCTTCCGCATTTATGAAACAAACCTTCCATAGCAGTATGCTAACACCATTTATTATGCTCTTAAAAAAGTATGTAAGAAACTACCCAAATATTCTGAAAATAAAGATATGAAAAATATATAACCAAAGACTATCTAAGAAAGACAGGAAAGCATGAAAAAACGTGTAAATAGACTAACTGATCACTCGTGACTTTAGTTAGTTCAACCAGCGCTAGAGTTCGCTCGTGTATCGTTTAGAGAGAATGGGCGCGCTGGTTTACGTCGTCTGCATGTTTACATTTGAGCCATTTGACACATGGAAGATTGGAACACAATTTGAAAGCAATCATGGTGGGAGGAGGCAATCCCTGTGTCATCTGTAAAAAAAGGAAGACTACTTATCCTGAATTTATCTACCATCGGTTTCCTAAAGAATCACAAAGGTAAGTGTATTATATATTAGCTAAAATAAATATTAATAATAATAGACATATATATGATATTATTAACAAGAGAAAATGTATTTTTATCATCCATTTTTCGTTTACATTTTGATAGATGTTCAAAGTGGTTAGAAAGGGCAGCCATATCAAGTCTGACACAAAAAACAAACACGGAGTTAAACAAAAGCTATAGAATATGTAGTCACCATTTTTCAAATAAGCAATATATAACCTCAACCCGTTTGTGCCCCAATTCATATCCGGATCAAAATTTGCCCGGTGAGTCAATGCATTTTTTTCTTTAATCTATAGTATCACAATCAATAATTATCACTGCTTGGCAAGAATGATTGTAATGATATCTCATTAGATTTTCCATTATTTAATCGTCAGATTCAGCTAAACCAGATGAAACAGGAAGAAGAATAATGGATATTGGTAAGTGTTTAGATTAGTTGAAATTATTCTATTTTATAGTCAATACATTGCATATGATGTAAAATATTGTTTGCTTGCATCTACTGTATAGTATTGTTTCTTTCCGTTTTGAATATTGATTATTATTTTGAATATTGCCTTCACACAATTTCTGTGATTTCACAGAAACATAACCCTCCATGATATTAAAGATTGTATATATATGTGCTTACAACATTGCAAAATATGATGTATTTTATTTTGCAGATATTGACCTGCCTTTAACGCACAAAGAACATGATTTATATAAATTGGAAATCCTCTCTGATTCAATGGATGAAAACTTTGGTTTGTATTGACTTTTTATTAGAAACAGGTAATTCTTTAATTAAGAGAAAACCTGTAGATCATGAAATAGTAAGAAACATTTAACAAAATCAAATTGAAAAAACTGGTAAATTTAACTGGAGCCCACCGTTAAATTTATATTTTCAATAGATGTTTCATACTCATGCTAAGACTGTGAAAAGGATAGAATTTGTCTTGATGGGTGTTGGTGTGCATACCCCCCATCAGCACTAACCTTGGCAGATTGCTGTAGTTTTTGGACTTAGTTTAAGGAAGATACAGTCCCCTCTTCTAGAATTGCTGAAAATTGTTTAGTGAACATTATATGAATTGAATTATTATTCTGTAAAATACATATTTGTTTCTCATGAATATGAATTTGACACTATGTCTCTTGGGATATTGGAGGTGTGGCCCCATCAATTTCCATGACATATTTTAAAATGGATATTTCACACTCCACCAGAATTTCCATACAATAAGCTGATACTATTAAAGATGCAAAAGTGTTAGAGAAAATCCTATGGAATATCAAGTACTGACCTATCTGGTATGGATAACATGTTATATGCAGTATAAAGACCAAAATTCACTTATTTACAGGTACTTACAAAACATCTGCAACATTGCAATCTGTATTACTGGCACAGCAATCAGAAAATGGTAATAATGCCCGCAAAATAATTTTTTCATGTACAGTGTGTGTGTGTGTATGTTTTTATTTTTATGTATTTTATTTTTTATAAATATTTATTAATGCTGATGTATGGCTCACATACATACTTTTTCCTTCTTTTAAGATGGTGCACTTGGAAAATGGAATATTTAATTGAGAAAAATATTTCTGTCCATTTTTAATGTTTTGCAGATGAAATTACACTAGATGCATCATTAACTCCTGCTGTTGGGGATCAAGCAGAGGAAGTCATATCCTATCCTGGTAATGAATTTACTATCATATCCAATTATCTCTTAAGTATGATGATTTTTTTTTTTTTTTTTTTTTTTATAAAATGAGAATCCTTACTCCTGTTTTTGGCCATCATCAACAGCTACTAACATGGTGCAGTTAGGAAAGGAATATTATTGTATTTTCATAGAATGATTAAAGCATTCCCTATTGTCTTAATAGAGATTCCAATGTAACCAGATGTAGAATGAACACTAATTTTTCTTGTTCTGCAGATCAAACTACATCTGACAAAAGTTTAACAGCAGATGTTATTGAGCAAGTAGAAGTGTTATCCTCAAGTCGTAAGTGATAAAATTCAAATTTAGTAAAATGGTAATTATAGACAGAAAAATATAAAGTATAGAATTATTTCTTGAAGTAAGAGTATGTCTCTGTTTACTAACCATAACCTGAAAATAAATCTGCATTCATTTCTAAGAAAATGCACTATGATTGTCTCATTTTAATGTTATCTCATCATTAAATAGCTGAAGCATGCTGCCACATTGAAAATTGGGAAGGTGATTCCCAAGAGGATCCTGCAATTCTCCTTATTTCAAAGTCTTATGAAAGTAAGTAAAACCATAGTTAAGTATGATAGTGTTAATATTTTTCAGTTTCTCTTCATATCTTCTTCCCTACAAAGTTATATTCTGCTAATCTAGTGGTTCTTATATATGTCTTTTGTAGAAATGCCTTAATTAAGAATGCAATTTTTGTTTTTGCTTTCCCACTTCCCCCACCATATCATGAACTTCTAGAATAAAGGAAATTACATATATTTTCCTATTGAGAAAATTATTATAATATATCCCTAGATATATTATCTCCCACCCAGTTACAGATTATGACATCAGTACTACAATTTTTATTGTAGCATTTTGGATTAAATACATTGTCTACATATGCATGTAATTACCATTATTATGAAAATCTTTGTTTCTCTCACAGGAAAAGCACCAATTTCTGACAGTCCCTACAAAAGCATTCAAACCAAATTAAAAAGTAGTCAGGCCAGGGTAAGGAGACTATTAAAAAAGATAAAGACTTTGAAAGACTTCCAAAAATTGCCCACTGAGGATATTTTACCATCACAACTGGTGAAGCATGTATCCAAGTATCTTAGTGGATATGCCTTAGATTTATTTAAAACTCAAATATCTTTTTCAAATAAATCAAAATATGGAAGAAGATATACTCTCACACAGAGGAGTTTTGCTCTAAGCCTTTATTTTCAAAGTCCAAAAGCTTATAGATTTTTATCTAAAATATTTGCATTACCTACCACAAGGATGCTTAGGTATTGGCTAATGAATATAAACATGGAAGTGGGATGGAATCAAACAATTATTGATTTACTTACGAAGAAAGTTTCATCAATGAATGAATTAGATAAAGTTTGTGGCATCACATTTGATGGAATTGCATCAAAAACTGCTCTGGTGTATGATAAGAATAAGGATGTAATAACAGGCTTTGAAAATCTAGGACCTTATGGCAATTCAGTGAAACCAGCAAAGTATGCTATGGTTTTTATGGTGAAGGGCCTATGTAAAAAGTGGAAGAGCACTTTAGGTTATTTTTTATATGAAAAGAGTATCAATCCAGATATTTTAAAGGATATGATACTAGACAGCATTAAAATTTTAGCATCATGTGGCTTATATCCAAAGTTCATTGTCTGTGATCAGGATTCCTGTAACAGAGGTGCTTTTCGTAGAATAGGGGTATCACCAGCAAATTCATTTATTGAAATTAATGAAAAAAAAATACATTTCTTTTATGATACTCCACATCTTTTGAAATCAACAAGAAATACATTAATAAAATATGATATAAAATATGGAAATGCTGTGGCTAGTTGGGACCATATCATTAATTTTTACAAAACAGATAAAAAACATCCATATGAGGGTAGGATAGCACCCAAACTTACTGATAGTCATCTGATCAATAACTCATTTGAGAAAATGAGAGTATGCTATGCAGCTCAGGTATTTAGCCGGACAGTTGCATGTGGAATATATACACATGCTAGCTTTGGAGCATTACCAAAGGAAGCATTGGCAACATCAACATTTATAAATAATATGAATGAAATATTTGATGTATTTAATTCAAGTACTTTAAAATCATTATAGAAGCAGGAAATGTGCCATCAGCAAGAACAACAATAATGTCCAATTCCTCACAAACATGAAAGATTGGATGAAGTCATGGAAAGTACTGGGGACAAATAGGCAGATTCCAAATATACAAGGTTGGTTGTTGAATATATCATCTTTACAGGCATTATGGGAGGATGTGTCTATAAATCATAATTTTGATTACTTACTAACCCGGCGCATTAACCAAGATTGTCTGGAGAATTTTTTTAGCTGCATAAGAAAAGCAGGAGGAAATAATTACACTCCTAATGTTCAGCATTTTAAAAGTTCAATGAAAAGTCTTACATATAACAATCTTTTAATATGTGCTGAAAATTCAAATTGTTCAGATGATCTGACTCCCTTTTTAAATTATTTAAACATTTCTGATAATAATAAAATACATAATTCTTCCAATGTGAATTCCCCATATGAAATGCAGTCTGACTTTACAGCAGATGAGACAAACCTAGTTGAAAATGAATGTCAAGAAATAATTGATTATATTACAAATTTTGATTATGAACTTGAAAATGATGACATTTTAAAAGAGGCAGAAAAGTCTCAAAATAATTTTGAGTCTATTGATGATTTTATAAGAAATTTTGATTATGAGTTGGAGACTGAGGAATCATATGAATCAGTCATGACTCAATTTGATTTCTCTACAGTTAATGATGATGAATTTACTTATTCTGACATAATTAAAGATAATATAATAACATATATTGCAGGCTATTGTTGTCATAGAATTAAAAAAATCCATGATTGCCAAACTTGCCACAGTTTATTAATAAAAACAAATTTAAACTTGCAGCAGCAAAACTTACGTGAAACATATATTAACAGGAAAGGTGATGATCCGAGGAATTGTCTTTGTTATCCTACAAATAAAATGTTTAATATGATAAAGTCATTTGAAAAGATATTTCAGAAGGAGATAGAGAAGGTTATGCATGTAAATGGTGTAAAGTATAAAATATCCTCTAAACTTAATGAAACGTTAATTAGAAATATGGCTATTTGTGAGGATTTGAAAATGTTGATTATAAATACTTTTTTGAATATGAGAATATTCTATTTTGTAAAATTTTTAAATAGATCAATCACAGGGAAACACAAAATAGAAGATGTTAACTTGCCCCCAAAGAAATGCAGAAAATTAATGAAAATTACACACGTATGAATAGGGGTTTCTCACTCTCCATCTGTTTATCTATGTCCCTTCTGAAGAAAGACTATGCTGCAATTAATTCTTATTTCATTTCCATAGCTTGAAAGTGACAACAAGGCATTGTCATGTTCATTGGTGCACTATATAGTAATCTACATCCTCAACCCTAGTAGGTATTTGGTAAGTCAAGATATTTCCATTTACATAGTAATTGTACATTTGAATCTGTTTCATTAACAAGTATTGCACAAATATAATATTGCAGATAATGTATTTATTTGATTGCATTGCTTGAATTTATATATTTACAAGCATGTTTATGTATGTTAAGTGTTTTTAACCATGCACATTTTTGCTTGTTTTTCATTGAATATATTTGCTTTACTATGTGTTCATTCTGTTCCCCAATTATTATTTTGTTTGCACAACTTATTTTTTCCCATCGCATGATTTTCTGTTTTATGTACTAGTGCTTATTTTTTTCTATTAAAAATATTTGAGAAGCATGATTCTTTTTACTAGTTCTTTTTGACAGAGATTTGACATTGTCAATTAAGTTATGTTGTGTTGTTTATTAAGTTCTGTGTTTTATTTTACTTTTGCATGACGCTTTTTGGTATATGTTGGCTGTTTTGAATATCTGTTACCTGTTCTCTTGTATATTTACAAGCTGGAGGTAAATGTATCCTGAGGTATGAAGACTTTATTTTATCATTTATAAATATGTATATTTTTTATTAATAAAATTATGAAATAAAACATAAGCTTTCATTTATTCATATTATTACCTTACATAATATTCACAATGACAAACAACATAGGTTAATGATAAAGAAAACCATATATCCAAAGAAAAAGGAGGAATTTATATTTATGTGTAATGTATATACATATATATATATATATATATATATACATATATATATATATATATATATATATATATATATATATATATGTAAAGATATGTATTTAGATATTGTATATATATTCACATTGTATGAAACCAAAGATATGAAACATATAAAATTTTAAACTCGGGCTATCTATATCTGATGTGTTTTTCATAGTTCAGGAATACAGTGTGATAAAAAGAAATCATAGGATTTAATGTTAAAAACGATTAATAATAAATAAAAATATAAAATATGTAAATAAAATTCGACAATAAATATTGTTCCGATTTTTTTTATCTTTTCAACCGCTCAATAGATGGCGTTTGAAGCACTGTAATCTGGCGCTGTTTGGCATCAATACTGGCTACGTATTTTTGTTATACACCATACGGGGCCTTCCTGTCTTTCTTAGATAGTCTTTGATATAACCCTCAAAAAGCGGAAATATCAGCGACAAAAAATGGAAGTAGTTCTGAGGTGCAGATATTGGATTTGTTTAGTGGTTCGCAGGTTGGAGAATATTATTAGATGTCCGTTGGCTAAAAGTATTTGTAGGCCTAATCATGATAAATCCACTATTTTAATATTCTGTAACTATGATGAAGTAATTAACTATGAAAGAAGAAGTTTGTATGGAAGTGGTTCTAGCGAGCGGGGTTTTGAGGCATATTATGGTTCGCAGGTCGGAAATTGTTCCCTAATACATGACATTCCTTCACCACTGTAAACAAACACTGCCAAACTCAAAGGATCGGCCGTGTGATATTTCTCTTTTATGTCTCTTTTGGGGCAGTTTAGCGATTTGATACATTAAGAAATTGGAAATATACTGGCAGAAAACGTTTAGGTAAGTCATGATAATCATGACATTCCTTCCAACAGTGTAAACAAACACGAGCGAAAAGCGGTGTCTTCAATTCGCAACTGTCAAGAATTATTAAGGTCTATAGACATTCACTAGAGTTTGAAATTTTCATTTAAAACGAAAAAAAAAAATTGGTTCGGTATGATCTCTGTTATGATATTGGAGGTGGTGTATTTAGTGCTGCATTAGGAAAGTTGGCATCAAAGATTGGTATTGGTAACTACCTAAGAGTACGAAGTAAATTTGGATATTTTTCGGGTAGTTTTCGTTGTGTTTTGTACAGTTATGATTTTCATTTCCACTGGAAACCTTTAATTTCTCAGTTTCATCCCAACCACACGCTCACAACGACACAGTACTGAACGATCTCTGGTGGGAGATTTAAACAATTTTTTCGGTATCAAAGCCTAACCTGTAGACCTAACCTAACCTAGCCTAGTTTTTAGGGTAACCCTACCCCTGGACCCACCCCCTTGTTTTATAAGGATTTAGTGTGATTAAATTGTCCTGTATTTTTACCCTAATGCTGCAGGCATTTTATGTTTGGTGAGATCACTTTCACATTCCCCCTTTTTTTTTAAAACAAATTCATTATTCCTTCAGTTGTTTAACTATTGAATGATACTAAATTCTAATTAGTATCATTTTGCTAATATATCTTAACACGAATCTAGAAAATATTTGAAGACACAACAACTTATAATGCTCAGCCCAGGCTGAACATCTTAACCCACACAGGACGGGTGGTACAGCATGTGTACCGCGCATTCAAAAGCCCAGTTGCCGGGCGGCACAGTATTGTGCCGGCCATTCAATTGATTTAGGCCTAATAATTTGAACGCCCCGGCATTTGGACATTCAAGGCTAGAATTCCCCCGTCGGGAATGGGTTAAGATGTGGCCCATCTAGGAAAACTAAAATATATTTTCTTTTTTTTTCTGTCTGTGTATTGCATGATTATTGATGTAAATATTACCTTGTATTTCAGCTCTCTTGGGAGATAACTTTCCCTTCATTACTTCAGGCCGTAATATTGTAATCTCATGGCTCCTACAATTGTGAGTATATGTTTGATTTAAAAGTTTTTATATAATCAAATGTGTGATTTAACAGTATAAGAGATGAAATTTACATTAGAAATTATGGTCCTAAATTCTTAATTCTTAAATTATAAAATTTTTAGGTAGTCTAAACAATTTAAAAATTATATATTGAACAGAATAGTAGATTTGATAACTTGATTTGATAAGTTTTACATCCTTATATGATGATCCAATATAGTCAATTATTAAATAGATTTTAAATTGATATATCATCATACATTACTATCAATCTTGAAGACTGGCATAGAGGTGAAGGAGCGGAACAATGCCATTCTCTTTGATGAGTCTAAAGGAGAGCTCTTCAGACTCAGTGATGGTTACAAGACTCTTCATCGCAAACTCAAGACACAGTGGAAAGTTATCAGGTTAGTCCTGGAAGTTCAATGAGTAAAAATAATTTTGAGCATTTGGATTCATTTGGTATGTGTTTGCTATGAATACAATGTATTGCATTTTAAAGTTGTATATGGGAAATTTTTAAAAATGTAAGCTAAACATCTTTTTGTCTTGGGGTGTGAAAGGCATTTTCATTTCTTAAATTTTTTCTCTAGATGACATTGGTAAAGAAGATATTGGCAGGTTGTCCCAGCTAGTACATGGGTGGTTAAAAATGAGATTGTTTAACTTCTTTTCAAAGCAACCGTGATGAACTGAACAAAGAAAGCATCGGGCAGGCAGGTGTGATCGTGCTGGCATGTCCCCGACAAAGGTTCACAGAGGGACAGTTTGCTATATTACGTCGGCATGTAGATGAAGGAGGTAGCCTCTTCGTATTGGCAGAGGAGGGTGGAGAGAAAAAAGCTCATTCTAACATCAACTTTTTATTGGAAGAGTATGGAATAGCTGTAAATAATGGTAATTACCTAGCTATGTGCTTAATGCCTTTTTCATATAATATAATTTTTGGTAATGGTAATTTTACTTGAATGTTTGCATTATACATCCACTAAATCTGTTGATGCCAGGGAGATGCACTGTCCACCATGGTTTTGCTTTATTTTTATAGATTTTTTAAAAGCACATAGTCATTAACCCGTTCCCGACGGGGCCAATCCGGCTTAAATAGACCAAAATTCCGGGACCTCTTGAATGCATAAGCCTAACGCGTCGGGATTCTCGGCCGCACTAGCCGCGAGCCAGCGCTGCGCGCTGGCTCCTCCCGCGCCCCGGGCTAGACAAAGTAACGCGTCCCCGTCGTGTAGCCCAAAAACCACTAGACGTGTTATCTTGTCATCCGTCGTTAACGGGTTAAGGTGTCACTTGTGAACCTTGTTCCTTGAATTTTGTATTGCAATTACTTTTATTATTTAGTTTTTAAAATTGTTATTATTATTATTATCATTATTATTGTAGCTTTGATAGCAATAATGATAGCATTATTTTTTTCTAAAAAAAAAATAAGGACTGGAGTAAATGGGTGAGGCCAGGTAGGCCTAGTAATTGTTTCCCTGGTGTTCAGGCACTTGATTTCTGAGCATTTCTAGAGCCATCTATGTGGACATAGTGGATGCCTGTATACAAGCACTCTCAGCATTAACAGGTTAATAATGTGATCTTGGATCTCTTTCATTGGAAATGGTTGTTTCAAAATACTTTAAAGCTATAGTCTCTTTCAGTTTTATATATTGCCTTAAACCATTTTTTTGTTGCCTTAGGCATCAAGAAAAGGCTAAAAATTAAATTTTCAATGCAAATATGAAAATAAGAAATAATTGAAAACTCACAGAATTAAATGCTGCTGTCTAATGATTGTAATAAATCTTTTCAGATTCAGTAGTGCGTACATGCTACTACAAATACTTCCATCCAAAAGAGTGCCTTATTACAAATGGCATACTAAACCGGGCCATCCTAGAAGCCTCTGGAAGGAACCTACCTGGCTTGTTGATGGATGATGCACTCTCAAATAGGTATGTCAATTTCCTCTATTTTTTTCCCCATCTTGCAATCAGATTATTTTTTTTCCTCTTTTTTGCCTTTCCTGTTTTTATTGTCTTGATAGATAAGCATTTTATTTATTTATTTTTTTTTTAATTAAACACATAAACTTACAATGAGTTTGTGCTTCAAACCCTGAGATTTTGTCTTTAGTCATGATCAGTATCTTGCATTTGACTGGCATTTATTATTATTATTTTTTTATATTATATTTTGTTTATAGATATAGATAAAGGTATAGATATATAGATAAATAGATGAATATATAAATATATACATTTATAAACATATATATACATACATGCACAAATATACAAATATATATACACACAATGAAATATAGCTAACAGTTTGACTTTAAATTAAACAAAGAACTCCTGTTTTCAGGTCAATGTCATTTGTATATCCATTTGGATGTACTCTGAATGTTGCTCGACCAGCTGTTGCTGTGCTCTCCACTGGGAGCATCTCGTTTCCTCTTAACAGACCTGTAAATATCTGGCTTTATTGATGTATATATATTTAGCGTTCTTGATTTTCTGAGAATGACCTTGTAATTCCAATTAATGTAAAAATAGAGAGATACATATATTAATACATTTTAGGTGTGTGCCTTCTATGAGCAACCCTCCAGCCATGGACGTGTAGCAGTGCTAGGCTCTGCCCACATGTTCAATGATCAGTACATAGATCGTGAGGAGAACAGCAAGATCAAGGATGTCATTTTCCAGTTTCTCACAGCCACAGATTTCAAGCTTAATCAGATTGATGCTGATGACCCAGAGGTATAACTTGCTGGACAGATTTATTATTTACTATTTGTGGTGCTTGATGTATTGACCTTAACCAAAGATTATGTTCAATTTGATATGCACTTATTTATATAATGTAACTTTTATTCTTTATACATTTTCCAGATATCTGATTACAACATGACACCTGACACAGCTTCCTTGGCTGATGGTTTAAGGACATGTCTTCAAGAATCTGAGGAGGTACCGACGGATTACACACAACTCTTTCATACAAAGGTAAGTTTTGGTCTCATTCCAGATATTTTATATCAAGAAGACAACCATTCCTTTTCTTCAAGAGTATCATAACTTGCAAATTGTAATATGTGTCTCAAGCTACTCTGTGTGATGGATATGTAATGTAAGTTGAGACAGTAGTTCAGTCACATAAAAATTTGTGCCTCTTGCCAAATAAAACCTAAAAATAACAGCTGCTAGTTAACTATATCTAGTTGAGCAAAAATAGAACAACCATTTTAATGCATTTCATGGTAGTGGCAGTCAGCTGGTTTAAAAAGTACCTTTTTTAATTTATCAGTGACATATTATTTTATGAAAATTACTGTCATGCCCTGCATAAGCCTTATTAAACCCATTGCAGACGGAGATAAATTTGCTTGCCCAGCCTCCAGGATAAGTTTTATTTTAGAAAGAGACTGTTTGAAGCAATATAATTTGAATCATCCCAGTCTCTTTCAGTCATTCATTGTAAATCTAGAGCGGTTTTTGTGTTTTATTTTTTTGTGTGTTTTATTGAGTTTAGAGACTTATATGTGCCATATGATAAGCTCTATCAGTGCTGCAGTTGACTAAAATTGTAGTATATTATCCATATTAGCTCATTATTTTCTGTATACTCAATGTGATAGAAGTATTGCTGTCTTATGGGAGGACAAAAGGCAACTTTATTTTTTCATATTTTTGTGTTGTCATGAACGAATATGAAACATATAACCACTTACAATAAAGATAACAAGAAGAGGTAGGGAAGAGGAATGAAACCTGTGCTTGTGACTGTGAGTGCCACAGTGAAAGGCATCCATATTGGCACAGGAGCACATTTTAGACACTGAGTATGGATTGAGTCACCTTCCTCTTCTCGTTCTGCCTGCACATCCTTCATCGGCGGTACTTTAGTGCAAGGGTTCATCAACTTACTGTGTCCCATCGCTCTATAGAGACAGTGCTTGCTAGAGACAGTGGATGGGTGCCATTCAAGGCTCTCTCTCCTGCTGGTGCTAGGAAAAAGTGGTGCCATCTAGGTTTTGGACGTTAAGCTAGCACGATATTACGGTAATTATAGTAATTATGACTGCAGTAGCCATCATCACTCATTCCTTTTCCATAGCAAAATAAAATAGAACAGTGATCCAAAATCCCCGAACGTCATGTACGTCATGACGCCCGTTGTCAGGCCAAAGTTCCTACGTCATGACTGTACGCAATGGGTTAAGTCTCACCAACTTAAAAACTCCTGAGTTTCTGGAGGAGCTTTACATAAATTTTCTGTGAATCAGGAAAATATATAAGGTGTTGTTTCTCTCCCATTATTCCTAGAACAGATTTTCAATACCTGTGATTTACTGAAGTGCAAAATAATGACATGTCCTATTGCATGAGACAGTAAATTTTCTGAGTTAGATCATAAGTAAAAAGTAAAAATTGCAACTGATAAGCAAACAGTTTTGTTATTTTATATACATTTTTATAATCACTAACTGTTTGCTATTTTAATACATTTTACCATTACTAGTGCAAAGCAAAGATGAGGGGTTGAGTGAATTTTTAAAAGTCTTTACCAGATTTTAGTTGTTTTTCAAACAATGGGCTGAAGTGCTTCTTGTTTGTTTATTTTTTGATTAGCTAATAAGTTACTATTAATCTTTTCTGACAGTTAACATCAATAGATATGCAACTTGTGCCCTCTGCAATAGAAGCCTACAGCAAGCTAAATGTGAAACATGAACCCCTTCGCCTCATAACTCCGCAGTTTGAGACACCTTTGCCACCACTACAACCAGCAGTAAGTTCCTGTGCTTTTCATAGTTTTCTGAATGAATATCAAGTCAAGTGATATAATGATTTATATAAGATTTGATACAGTGGGATATGGAAATGATATTTTCCTTTTTTGATTAACTTTCATCTATTTATATATATTTTCTGTAGGTGTTTCCTCCTTCATTTCGAGAATTGCCACACCCGTCTCTTGAGTTGTATGACTTAGATGAAGCATTCAGCTCTGAGAAGTCCAGACTGGCACAGGTATATAGAGTTCTGATGATTATGAATTATTTGAGAGAATTACAAAATTCTGTCACAATATATTTTGTTTCCTAGAATATTTTGTTACTGAATTTGACAAAGTGCGAGATAGTCTTGTATTTTTTAAAAACAGTTCATAAAAATTTGCCACACAAAAAGGTATTTGGGTAACTTAGTACCGAACGATATTTACATGACCTTTTCCTTACAGGTTACTAACAAATGCAAGGATGAGGATTTGGAGTATTATGTGAGGGAGTGTGGAGATATCCTTGGTGTTACCTCGAAGCTGCCACCTACATCAAGGGAGGCTAAATACATTCTTGAATACATCTTTATTCAGATTGTGGAGTTCAAGAAGCTGAATCAGGTGAGTTCATTTCTTATGTCTTGCCTTGCAGTGTTGCGAAAGTTTTTTTTTCAAATAATAGAATTAAATGTGGATGGGTGTCATGACATGCATAAAACATTGGGAACTGCTCACTGTTAAAATCTAAAATCTTCTTAAATGCTTGTTTTTTTAATGGTTTCAAGGGAAAATACTCTTTGGGCATGTCTGTGCTGCCAGGAGCATGTAGAAAACATTTTTCCTGAACCCTCTAATTTTTAGGCAGAAATATTCCATTTTGACGGCCAGTTACCTCGCTCTGGCCCCTATACGCAATATTTTTACTCTGACACTTTTTCTGAGGATTCCCATTTTTCACCCATTCAGTCAGGTGTTCTTTATATTTTAAAACATTCTCAGAATACATTTTCATAGAGACTTGCATTCATATGAATTCTCTCTTATAATACTCTGTAGAACATAGTAAACTGCAGGAAACTAACTTTAGCACTAAATAGGCTAGGAGGTCCTTTAGTGAATAAACTCTGCTTTGGTGTCTTTTTAGTTTAGAAATCACATTTTAAGTAGTGATTACTGTGGAAGTTTGACAATGATATTCTACATATAAGTATTTTGCATTGAAATTTTCTATATAAATATTTTATGTTGAAATTTTGCATATAATTTTCTTTACTTTAGATATGGATCTAAAATGTGTTTTATATATGTTTTTTTTATGGCAATAAGTTATTAATCATATATCTTTTTGATTAATCATATATCTTTTTGGATATTCTTTATATTTACAAAGTTTTCCCTTTTTTACAGGATCCTGAAGCATTCATGAACATGGATTAAGGAACTACGATGAGCCATGTACCTTAGCCATAATTGCCATAGTAACATGTGATATATATGTAGTCATAGCATATCTAGTGAAGTGAATCTCGACTTGATTCCATTAACTTTCTCAGTTTCTTGTTAACTGAATATTTCTTTTACTGTGTGTACACATTGTATTGACAAAATTATAGTGAGTTTGTCACATGACATTTGGTAAATGCACAAAAAGTGGCTGTATAATACTACCACAAGTCTTGCTTAATATTTGTTCATACTTGTGATTATCATTCACAAGAAGCAAAACAAAGTTATTATTTTTCTTAAAGTAGACAGATCAGCTCATGCAGATGAAAGAAATTCATTATCTGAAATATTCAAACCAGTACTCTAAAGGCACAAGAAATGTGGTGAGAAATAAATTAACTGTATGAATCAAGCATCATATCTCATGTTATTTTCCAGTCAGCCTCAGGATTTTTTCTGGAAATAACTACCTATAATGAGAGAATTTTTATAAGTGCACCATAGAGGGTTTTCACGACAACCCAGGGGCAGCATTACAGGTGCCTTCACAGAAGCACAACCCTTGTGGGACACTTAGGATATTTATCTATTTTAACCCTCTCTGGATGGGTGGTACACTACGGTACCGTGCATTCAAGGCCCGTTTGCTGGGTGACGCCATACAGCGTCATTTATTTAACTGATTTAGGCCTATGCGTTCGAGAGCCCCGGCATTGTAACATGCAAGGCTGGAATGCCCCCGTCAATTTAGGTTAATTTAGTGGTAAATGTAGAAATTAAATCAGTATTGAGTTTTAAAATATATATTGTTAATATTTTAATCAACAAGGCCCACTATTCAACTTATATTCAAATAAATGATAAACAAATAAAAGGGATAAGGATTTAATAAATCACTTAACAGTATCATATGCAAAAGTTATATGGGCATTTGATAAGATCATCATAAAATTTTGCATTAGTATGTCATAACTTTCACTTGACAGTTATTGTCAGAACACATTTTTCATTATGGAAAGCATAAGTTTTGTTATTCTACAAAATGGATTTTAGAGGAAATATTTTTGTTGGTGTTAGTAAAAGATTATGTTTAGATAATTTTCTTTTACTTAAAGAAACCACTTGTAAGTGCAAAAAAACACTCAATCTTTCAGTCTGGATAAAAATGCACAAATCACTATATTTTTTAAGACATTCATACATTTATCTATCTGTCTTTCTAAGGAAGAGAGAATAAGGGAGACAGAGGAGAATATATGGAGAAGGAAAGAGAGGAGACAAAAGAGGAAGGAGTTAGAATAAAATGTCCAATTTAATTACAGATAAAATAATATAATATTTCAGCTTGGCACAAAACTTTATTTGTTAATGAAAGAAGTGCAAAATACTCTGTTTTTAGGTGAAATTAATAACAGGTATCATGTATTTGTTTATGCATATGTAAAATAGATATATTAATTTGGAAATATTAATTTGGAAATATTCATGAGTATAATTTAAATAAAAATGTACTTTAGTATATTGATTTAAATCAAATGTAATCAAGGTGCATATTCAGTAAATATCTCATATCTAAAAGGAGGGAGACAGCTGATGAAACCTATCCAATTCCATCCATTCACTGTCCTGGTAGTATTAGATTATATTATATCCATTAGTAAAGAAACATTATTTTGGATCATCACTTATAATATGTAATAATCAATTTCTTGCAAAAATCAAGTATAAACTAACTGGAATATAATTCAAGTAAAGAAAAAAAAAAGTGTAGACTGAAGGTGTCCTTTTTGTAACCAGTAATTTTTAAATCATGCCAACCCTAAGATATAATCATGCATGCATGCATACATACACATATATATTTACATCCATGGGGATGGATTACAGGACTATGTGATTATCATATCCTTTCTTAATATAAGTATTAATATTCCCTACTAGTTATTTTATCAATAAATGTAGTAGGTAATATATCTCAAAGCACAGGGGCATTAATTTAAGTTCTTATGTATTCAGTCTTCTGTAAAGTATTTTGTATTTTGTTCTTAGAAGTCTCCATATTTTTTAAATTTTTATTTAACCCTTTTCTCATTCTCTTTAATCATAGAAGGGATTTTTTAAAGAGTAATCTTTGTTTGGTTGTATTTATATAATTTCCCTTTTATGTGACACTTAAATTATGTGAAAGAAAGAAATACTAAAGTGGATTTATAGTGTGTGTGTGAAGTGCACACTTCAATTTTAAATGTACAATATATTGAAATCAATAAACATATATGTGAAACTATGTAAAATAATAAAACTCATTCACATCATTCTCTTTTGCATTTTCCACAACAAAGACAGGTTATAAAGAAATAAATTTATACAGTACCAGGTTTAGAATTACAGAGGCTGGATCCATCTGTTATTATAGATATTTCAGATATTTGCAATATCAAAGAGAGTGAGAGAGAATACATTTGCTTCTGTTCATGTTAATCTTGTCTTACTCTGTCATTAATCAAAATATGTATGTATATATAGTTCTAGAGCACATGAGCAAGCGAGCACACATGCACCCCCCCTGAAACAAACATACAAACAAACAGAAACAAACAAGTGCACACGCATACATACATATACAAACACACACATACATACATACATACATACATACACACACACACATACATACATACATACACACACACACATACATACACACACAAAAAATGAGTGAAAAAAAAGAGGAAAAGAGGCAGACCACCTTCAAAACCTCAAAATATAAAAACTAGTGATCATGCTTTGCATCAAAAGGCATATTAAAAATTGATGATTAGAATATATTTAATTATTCTTTTGAACAAACCTACACAAAGTAGACTCATACATTTGGATATGTATATCATATATATTCTTTATTTACAAAGGTTGTTTGGAAATAATCAACCAATGTTCCTTTGAACTTTATTTACAATTTGAAAATTAATTTCCTTGCTATTCTCCACATGAAATTTATTTCTCTTATCTACGAGGAACAGCTTGGAAATTTTGCAGTTTAAAATTTGTTATTGTCCATTCTGGAAGCTTGCCCTCTGTGTATTCACGATGAAATCTGCAATTAGAAAAAGGTTTCAACACTGTTTATTTAAATACAAAAAAAAAAATCAATTCTTGTTGCCAATTTGCTAATTTTTCTATTTTTGCTGTCTGTTCCCTTGCTGTACACATTATCTTAACCCTATGACGATGGTGCGTCACACCCGTGTGACACAGCTAAATTCCCAATGCCGGGGCATCATGCCAGTGTGACGTTTCCAATACAATATTGCAATGGCCCGGCGTAGGGGTTTTCACTTATT
>NW_028234405.1:17244109-17249109 GCF_977035675.1 Penaeus japonicus | reverse complement strand
AGGAGGAGGAGGAGGAGGAGAGAGAGAGGAGGAGGAGGAGAGGGGGAGGAGATGAGGGAGGTGGGGAGGAGGAGGAGGAGGGGGGGGAGCTGGAGGTGGAGGGAGAAGGGAGGAGGAGGAGGGGGGAGGAGGAGGAAGAGGAGGGGTGGAGGAGAGGGAAGGAGGAGATGGAGGGGAGGAGGGGGAGAGGGAGGGGAGAGGAGAGAGGGAGGATGAGGAGGAAGGAGAGGATGAGGAGGAGATGGAGGATGAGAGGGAGGGGAGGATGAGAGGGAGGAGGAAGAGGATGAGAGGGAGGAGGAGTAGGAAAGAAAATGCATAAGAAGAATTAAAGAAGTTCGACGGACAGACCGAAATAGGAAAGATGACGATGAAAAATTAAATAAACAGAAGAAAGAAGAAGCAAAAATAAAAAAACCCAGATAACAAGATAAAGACGAAAGACGATAGGATGAGGAAAGAAGGAAACAAAGGAACATCAAGCGGTGAGGGAACTTCAAGAGAGCTTATTACGAAGGCTGATGAGGAGAAAACCCTTTAGGCTCGTGGCCGCTTTAGATGAACCACTGTAGGAACGCAACTTGAATACGAGCCTAAATATCTTATGGTCTTCGAGGCATAGCACCTTGCACCTTTACCTTTCTTTCTCTCTCTTCTTGCTTTTCTTTCTTGATCTCTCTCTCTCTTTCTCTCTCTGTCTCTGTCTCTGTCTCTCTCTCTCTCTCTCTCTGTGTCTCTGTTTTTCTCTCTCTCTTTCTTTGTCTGTCTGCCTCTCTCTCTCTCTCTCTCTCTCTCTCTCTCTCTCTCTCTATCTATCAATCTATCTATTTCTCTCTCTTTCTCTGTCTGCCTCTCTCTCCCTTTCTCTCTCTTTGCCTGTCTGCCTCTCTCTCTCTATATATATATATATATATATTCATCTCTCTCTCTCTCTCTCTCTCTCTCTCTCTCTCTCTATTCCTCTCTCTCTCCTCTCTCTTTTTATGTCTACCTCTCTCTCTCTCTATGTCTCTCTTTCTTTCTCTTTTTCTTTCTCTCTCTCTCTCTCTCTCTCTCTCTCTCTCTCTTTCTCTCTCTGTCTCTCTCTTTGTTTGTCTGCCTCTCACTCTGTCTCTCTCTCTCTTTCTCTCTCTCTCTCTCATCTCTCTCTCTCTCTCTCTCTCTCTCTCTCTCTCTCTCTCTCTCTCTCCTCTCTCTCTCTCTTTCTCTCTCTCTCTCTATTTGTCTGTCTGCCTCTCACTCTCACTCTCTCTCTCTCTCTCTCTCTCTCTCTCTCTCTCTCTCTCTCTCTCTCTCTCTCTCTCTTTCTCTCTCTCTCTCTCTCCTCTCTCTCTCTCTTCTCTCTTCTTTCTCTCTCTCTCTCTCTCTCTCTCTCCTTTCTCTCTCTATCTCTATATATATATCTCTCTCTCTATCTCTCTCTCTATATATATATATAGATATAGATATACATATGTATATATGTATATATATCTTTGTCTGTCTGCCTCTCACTCTCACTCTCTCTCTCTCTTTGTCTGTCTGCCTCTCTCTCTCTCTCTCTCTCTCTCTCTCTCTCTCTCTCTCTCTCTCTCTCTCTCTCTCTCTCTCTCTCTCTCTCTCTCTCTCTCTCATTCTCTCTCTCTCTCTTTCAATCCCTTTCTCATCTCTCTCCTATCTCTTTCTCTCTCTTTGTCTGTCTGCCTGTCTCACTCTCTCTCATATCTCTTTCTCTTTCTCTTTCTCTCTCTCTCCCTCCCTCTCTTTTTCTCTCTCTCCCTCTCTTTTTCTCTCTCCCTCTCTCCCTCCCTCTTTTCTTTTTAAGTCCTTTATCACATGAAGAATTTTTGTGGCGACGGGGAGTAAATGTGGTTATGTTTGGTCAGAAAATTTTGTCCAAAAGATACGAGAATTAACGCCTTGAAATTTATGGCCAAGACCGAAGGGAGGAGAGGAGGGAACGGCTGATAAAGGAAAATGTATTCACTATTTTAGTGATGGAGATGCTGCATAATTCAGACTAAAGGCGGGGATATAGGGTGAGAGAAACACACTTGCATACATTCCTGTACGCACACATACATACACACATACACACACACAGACCCACACGCACACGTGCAAACGCACATGCACATATCTGCAAACATAATCAATTCGAAAGACCTTTGTACATTTCCTCCTAAAGTCGATAACAATAAAAAAAAGTGAAATGCAACCTAAAATGACTAAACATTTGACTAGGATTCCCTAAACACATGTATTGAGACCCCCCCCAAAAAAAAAGAAAAAAAAAAGTCATATTTTGGGATTCTTCAGCCAGGCAAGCGAACAGATGTGCAGGAGAGTAAAAGGTGTGCGAACCATGAATAGCTGAATAAAACGAATACAAGTTTGCTAAAAGGAGAATATAGAACATAAAGATGTTACAAATATCTTTTGCCACTTCATAAAGATAATTGAGGCTCTAATACATATTGATATGTTGAGAGAGAAACACAAGACGGGGACAGAAAAAAAAAAATAAATAAAAATGCACAGATCCCACACTCACTTCAAATAAAAGGGATAAAACAAGAGTTTTTTTTCGCTGCAGGAAAAAATCCAGTTTTGCAAGATTCCGAGAGCGAAAGACGAAAAAAAAGCATATTCAGCGAGACGGAAGAGTTCCATCATCCGATGGGTTTTATCTCTCAAGCGAGGAGCATCGGAGCATAAGGAATAAAACCAGTCCGGGGAAGGGAAAAGATTCGATAAAATGGATCTGTTTATTCTTGTCGAAATGACTTCCGGTTCGTGGCCCTCTTTCTCCAAAGGGATAGATGGGGGAATAGATCGAGTCAAATTTAGAAGAAAAAAAAATCAATGATGATACCCATACAGAAATTATATATTACAATACTCTTAACCACAAAAAAAAATTTCTACATTGTAAATCAAATTATGGTCAGAATTCTAGGAAAGGGAAAGAGAATTCAAATGACCTAATTTGTTTGTCTAAGAGAGTCGAGGTGATTGGAAGAGCGTGTTCGATCGACTGAAGTAGGATTGGCCGTGAGAGATGAACTGAATGTTTGAGTTTATTTTTATTAAAAGGGTACATATACCTATTTTTCTATCTATATCATCACTTTATTTTTGTCTGGCATGGTGTAGTATCCACACTCGTCATGGTACATATTATTTCATCATTATGACTACTGCCATTATCATCACCCTCATGGATATTTCGTTGCTGTTAAAATTATCCTTTTCATTCTTCGCTCCAAAACACAATAAAAAAACAAAATGATCGTATACAGAGACCGGATTACTCTTAATTACCTGTTGATGTAATTAAGAGTTTCAGACAGTAGTGCGTAAAGAAGGTGACACTAAAGGCTTATGGGATTTCAAAGGAAGGGAGAGTCCTTTGAGTTGGACGAAAAAAGGTGGGAGGGAGAGGGGAGGAAGAGAGGAGGGAGGAGGAGGGGGTGGAGAGGAAAGGAGGGGGAGAGAAGGGAGAGGAAGGAGGAAAAGGAGGGGAGGGATAGGAAGGGAAAGAAGAGGGGTAAGGGAGAAGAAGGAAAAGGAAGAAGATAGAGAAACGGGTGAGGGGAAAGAACGAAAGAGAAAGGGGGAAAATAGTGAAGAAACGGACAGAAGTGAAGACGAAGTTAATGAGGAAAGACGGAAGAGAAAGGAGATTGAAAAAAGAAAAGAATAGTGATAAGAAAAGAGCGAGAGACGGCAGCCATTAAGCAGCTTCTCGACGGAGCGAAATTCTCTGCTCGTCGCCAGCCCCTCCCGAGCCGGACGCCGTGACTGCCGGATCAAAGGTCGCCTCCCTCTGCCTGGCACTGATTAAGGAGCTTCTCGTGGCACTGATCTCTTCCTCTCTTTAAGGGCTGACTCCACCCTTCCATCTCACTCATCCCGCGTGACCCGGCCTTTGTGCTCTCACGTCTTCTTTTCCTGCTTGCCTCATTAGCTTTGACTGTTCTCTTTCTTCTCCTTCTTCTTTTCTCGTTCTCTTTTCTTTTCTTTCGTTTTCTTCAGCATCACCACAACCATCCCTATATCTCCATCACTCTTCCTTTTCCTTTACATCATGTCACTTTTACGACTCACCGATGCTACACTACGTCCCCACCGACGCCATGGACAAACAAACAACAAAAACACAAACACAAAACCCGCATGACCAGAATTCACGAAAAACAAAATGTACAAAGCAAGGAAAGCCGAAAATCCCCTCCTTAATCATGGAGTTTTATCACCTCTTGGTTGCATCGCCCTTGCAGCATCCGATAGAAATATTAATAGTGAATCTGTCGCCACTTTTTAAAGTTTTATGAAACGCATGAATTCTAAATTTCTCGTACCAAGATTTCTCGCGTTTTAATTTCCTGTGCTGCGGTTGTGTGTTTTCTTGGGGTTCCTTTGTATGTGATTCGAGGGATGAATAGATTATTTTCCTCTGAGTATTTGTAAATATTTCTCTCTCTCTCTCTCTCTCTCTCTCTCTCCATCCCTCCTCCCCAGCCTCTCTCTCTCTCTCTCTCCCTCCCTCCATCCCTCCTCCCCAGCCTCTCTCTCTCCTTGTCCCTCTCCCTCCTTCCCTTCCCTGTCTCATCCTTTTTCCGTGTCTTCATCCCCTGTATATATATATCCCTCTCCCCTCCACCCTCACCGCTTTAGTGCAAGAACCCGTGCTTAACACTGCAACACACGGCTTTGCCTCGCATGTTCCCCCAGCTTGGTCAAGTACAATGTGTTTTCAGGTCGAGACCCGCTGGCAGCTTTCCCCAGGTTCCCGGGCGAAGCAACTTGGCCAAGAGCAGAGGTTGGATCGTATTCGCTGAGGTTAACGTTAAAGTCTCGACCCGATGGTAACCGATATGGTTTAATTAGTCGGACTTTGTTATTTCCGTCGATAGTATCCTAATGGGCAGAACGATGTTGTGTTACGTTGTCACGGATGGGTCTTGGCGTGAGCGTCTGTGGGTGCGTTTTGGGTATGAGGATGTATGTTTGTTTGT
>NW_028234405.1:17231609-17234109 GCF_977035675.1 Penaeus japonicus | reverse complement strand
AGTAATAATAATAATAGTAATTACACTGATAATGATAATAAAAAAATAACACAAATAACTCACTCTCTCTCTCTCTCTTTCTCTCTCTCTCTCTCTCTCTCTCTCTCTCTCTCTCTCTTTACTTCACTCGCTCACCTTTTGTCCCTTGACGAATTGCAGTCTGTAACATGCGACAAAGTTAGAGATGGAGGAGGAGGGCATGGGAGAGGAGGAGGAGGAGGAGGAGAAGGAGGAGGAGGAGGAGGAAGAAGAGATTGAGGATGGGGAGGAGAAAAGCGAGAGGATGGAAGAGAAGGAAGGGCATTAGAGGAGGAGGAGGACGAGGAAATGAAGGAGGAGAGAGAAGAGGAGAAAATGTAATAGGTGGAAAGAGACAGAGATAGGAAAGGAGGAAAAAATAAGTAAAGGAGTATTTAGGGGAGGAGGAAGAGGAGGAATGAGAGTAAAAGGAGGAGGAGGCGGAGGAGGAGAAGGAGAAGGAGAAGTAGGAAAATTATGATATAGAGAAGAAGAAGAAGGAGGAGGAGGAGTTAGTGTAGAAGGAAATAAGAGAGGATAAGGAGGTGGAGGAGAGAAGAGAAGAAGCGCGAGAAGAGAAGGAAGAAGAAGAGTAGCAGTAGCAATTGCAATAGCAATAGTAGTAACAAAAATCTGAAAAGATGAAAAGATCAAAGAAAGCGAAGAAAGGAAAATAAAATGAAATAGAGAAAGAAGATAAGAATAAGAAATCGGGAGGAGGAAAAGGGAAAAGAGGACGAGGAGGCGAAGGAGAAGTAGGAGGAGGAGGAGGAGGAGGAGGAGGAGGAGGAGAAGGAGATGGAGGAGGAGGAGAAGTAGAAGGAGAAGGAGAAGTAGAAGGAGAAGGAAAAAGAGAAGGAAAAGGAGGAGAAAGAGAAGGAAAAGAAGAAGAAGGAGAAAGAGAAAGAGAAGGAGGAGGAGGAGGCGGACGAGGAGAGGGAGAGGGAGGAGGAGGAGGAGGAGGAGGAGCCCGCCGTCGGATCCGAGTTGCCACTGTTAGCCGAAAGGTCACCCGAAGGACTGACTGCAGAGCTCGATCGCAACGCAGCGGCAGCAGGAGCCACGACCCCCGCTCCCTCCGCCAGTTGCGGCTCCGCTGAAGAGGATAGTATGGATGATGATTGTAATGGTCATAGTAATGATGATGATAGTCATAACAATGATGATGGTAATGATGATGATATGATAATATTGGTTTTAATGATGAAAAATAAAAATTATAATAGTAATGATAGTAATCACATAAAGGATAATGATGATAATTATGATAATGATAATGATGATAATTATAATAATGATAATGATAATATCAACAATAACGATACCAATAACAATAATAACAGTAATGATGATGATGATAATAGCAATAATAATAAAAATGTCAATAATGATAATACTACTATTACTAGTAATAATGATGACAATAATAATAATAGTAATAATAACAATGATGATAATGATAATGATAACAAAACAACAATAGCAATAACTGTAATAATGATGATGATAATGATATAGTAATAGTAATAATAATTATGATATTAAGATTAATGACATTAATGATAAGTATTATGATAATAATCATAATAATAATGATGATAATGATGGTGATAATAATAACAATAATGATGATAACTATATCAAGAATAATAACAATAATGATGAACATTATGATAATAGTCATAATATTGATAACGATAATGATAATAATAATAACAATAATAATAACAGTAATATAGTAGTACTAATGATAATAGTAATGATAATAAGAACAATAATAATGATGATGATAATGATGAAAATAATAACGATAATAGTGATACTAATACCATTACTGATATTACTAATGATAATGATGAGAATAACGATAATAATAATAACAATAATGATAATGATGAGAATAACGATAATAATAATAACAATAAAGATAATGATGATAATAACCTCTGGCAAAGAGGAGGAGGGGGAGAGGGGAGGGGGGAGGGAGGGGAGTAAATCAGGGAAGTAGTTATAAGGCTGATAATTGTGATAATCATGAGGATATTGTTGATATTCATAACGATAATGGTAATGATTATGATGATAAGTAATGATGAAAATAAAATAACGGTGATATTAGGGATAAAGATAGCATTAACGATAGTAGTAATGATAAAGATTATACTGATAGTAATAGTACTGATGACAAGGACAATGTTAAAGCAGTATTAATGGTATTGGTAACAGATAACCCTTGTTATTGTCATCATTATCATATTTACGAAAGAATTAATCATGATAATGACCATGATATTAATGAAATAAATAAAAAGGGAGAAAATGCTGACAGACGACAAATAAAAAAGAAAAGGAAAAAAGAAACACAACAATGCTATGTCAAGACCTGGAAATAGTGTTCAAACACTTCCAAACGTCCAGATATTTGTAACGACGATCATTAACGTAAATAAGTAAGTAACAGACGACAAAACGACAAAGGGAA
>NW_028234405.1:17224109-17226609 GCF_977035675.1 Penaeus japonicus | reverse complement strand
GTGGTATTGCTATGAATAGTTATGATAATAGGAGTGATGGTAATAGTAGTAGTTGTGGTAACATTAGTAGTAGTAGTAGAATTATTTGCTGTTAACAGGAAGTGTAGTTGTAATTCTACTAGCAGTAAACAACTAGAAATAATGGCAGTAACAGTAATAGTACTAGTAGTAGTGTTATAGTATCATTTTGATGAGCAACAGCCTTGTCATCATGACTATTGGGATCATCTTCATCATTAGCAGTGCAGTAGGAGTGGTATAACATTATTACATTGATATCACTGTTGTTATGTATAATTAGTATCATTATCATCACTACAATATCCATTATCATCAACGTCATTATCAATAGTATTACACACTATGATTATCATTATGTTGCTATAGTATCACTATCATCACTATTTTTATCATAGTGACTACTAGCACTGTTTATATTATCAATGTTATTACCACCATTACTTCTATCTTAACAATATCACCATAGTATCATCATCATCATCATCATCACAAGTTATTTTGCGAAACCAGAAATCATGGTAATGAAGTCAAATCCGAAGCCACTGAGCTTATAGTAACATGTTCAAAATTAATAGGGTCAGAAGGTTTTTTTTTTTTTTTTTTTTTTTTAATACCAGTCGACATTGAGCTCTCCTTTTTTTTAGCGGAATTTGCTTCAGAACCGACAAAAAAGACCGATGATTTTTAGGGTTGGCTCCTCAAATTAGAGTCAGGCGGGTTACAGCAACGAAAACATTATTTAGCACAGGGCCTCATTAATGTTGATTATATATATATATATATATATATATATATATATATATATATATATATATATATATATATATATATATATATATATATTCATATATGTATATACATATATGTATATAACACACACATACACACACACACACACACACACACATATATAATATATATATAATATATATATATATATATATATATATAATATACATATATATATATATATATATATATATATATATACATATATATATAGTATCTATGACGGAAGCATCATCCAAAAACGCGAGGCAGGACTAAAAGGTAATATTCCGTTACTTTTTTTCCGAATTTCTCTATGAATTTTTCTCTCGCGTATTCAACAGCTGCGGTTCTTTTTATTCTGCAGTTCTACACATACAAACATACATAAGATTTCTTTGTTAGTTTTTTATCGCTCTACATATGATTTTGCTTTATTCATTTATTTATATGCGCCCTTATTTGCGTGTATACTTGGACGAGTATTCGTGTGCCCTTGTATGTGTGTATGTGTGTGTGTTTGTGTGTGCGTTTGTGTGTGTGTGTGTGTGTGTATGTGTGTGTGTGTGTGTTCACGTGTGTGTGTTCACGTGTGTGTATTCACGTGTGTGTATGTGTGTCTGTGCGTGCGTGTGCGTCTGGTTATGTGTATCCACGTGTTTGTGTATGTATATATATGTGTATTTCCATCTCAAGCCACCTCCTCGACAAAAGATTCAGAAGGATCTCAGAAGCGCCACTCCCTCCCTCAATCCCCTTTATTTCGACAGCCGAAGACACGAAATCAGCGCCAGATGCCGACCTCCCCACACAGCACCTGCCACTTCCTCCCCGCTTAAACGATATTTGTTTAAGCGGGGATCACAGCTGGTTCTGGAGCATTTATTACATTGCGGATTGTGCTTATCGCTTGCCATTTGCAAACTGCTTATCTAACTGGGGCTTTTCTTTCGCTTCTTAATGGACTGTAATGAACGAGATTTCGATGTGTTTCTCTTAATGGGAAAATCTCTCTCTCTCTCTCCCTCTCTCTCTCTCTCTCTCTCTCTCTCTCTCTCTCTCTCTCTCTCTCTCTCTCTCTCTCTCTCTCTCTCTCTCTCTCTCTCTCTCTCTCACTCTCTCTCTCCCTCCCTCTCTCTCTCTACCTATCTATCTATCTTCTATCTTTATCTATCTATCTATCTCTATATATTTATCCATCTGCCTACCTGTATGCATGTATGTGCGAGTGAGTATGTATATGAGAATAAGAAAATATATTTGTTTCTCGCCGTGCCCATGTATTCGTAAATACACGTCGTCACATCCATTGCCTTCGCCTTTTTGACGACCGCATCGCAATGGAGGCTTTGATTGACGGCCGATCAAACTTTGTCGTCGATTAAATCATCCTGGCGGCGAGGAGAGTGACACAAGTCAAGGAGACATATTTGACACTGACGAAAGGAAACTGAGGAGCGAGCAGCAAGTTCTCTCTCTCTTGGAAAGGTTTGGCGCCGTGACGACTCCATGACGTCCGTGAAAGTGTCATGTTTGTGTCATAGATTAACAGATTCTTTTCTCACATGAAGACCGCGAGGCAATAATTCCCACTCCTTACCATGACCTTTTGTTATCTCACTTTTCCCGTCTTCTCTCCTATCTTTTCCTTTCCTGTTTTTCTGTCTTACTTTGCCTGTTTTCGGCAAGTTCCTATCGGACTCTTTGCCAA
>NW_028234405.1:17214109-17216609 GCF_977035675.1 Penaeus japonicus | reverse complement strand
CGCTTGACTTGTGAAGTTACATTATCATCGGAGTTATTGGTCCTAACCCTGGTATATACTAGGCGTGTTTATTGTAGTCTGTTTATCCGATTTGCAGCCACTTGGGAAGAGCCTGATTATGTGCATCATTGGCGTGGCTTTGCGAATGGGGCTTTGGGTCTATTGGTGTGTGTGGATTTTCGTCGCGTATGTGTGTGGGGGTGGGGGGTGGGGGGGTGGGGGGGCTGTGTGTGTGTGTGTGATTGTGGGTGATTATGTGTGTCTGTGTGTGTGTGGGTGTGTGTGTGTTGGTGTGTTGGCGTGAGGTGGTGTTTTTACGGCTTTTTCTTCTTTATAGAGATACAGATATGTATAGTCGGACGGAAAAACACACACACACACACACACAAACACACACACTCGCACACTCCACCGCCTGCCATAATCTTTAATAAAAACATTCGCAAGAAAGCGGTCGATATAACACCTCCGGAGACGAGAGGGAAGAGGGAATGGCCATATATCACCAGTTGCAGAGAAAGTTTTCCTTATCAACTTTCATCATCTGGGAAGATGGAGGATCGAGTGGAGGATCGAGGGGAAAGGGGAAGAGTGTGAGGGGAAGGGAATGGGGAGGGGATGATGGGAAGGGGAAGGGGAGGGGATGATGGGAAGGGGAAGGGGAGGGGATGATGGGAAGGGGAGGGGGAGATGGGAAGGGGAGATGAGGGGAAGGGGAAGGAGAGGGGGTGAGGGGAGGATGAGGGGAATGGGGTGTCGGGTGAGGGGAGAGGGGAAAGGGGAGGGGACAGGGGAGAAGGGGAGGGGAAGGGGGAGGGGGCGAGGGGATTAGTGGATGAGAGGGAGAGCAAAAGGGGAGGGAAGGAGATGGGGAGAGGAAGGACGGAAAAGATATATACATACATATATTTATATATATATTTATATTATTAAACTTCTTTTAAACTATTATTATTGTTATGTAACTATGTTTTTCAATGTATCGTTATTAATATCCTTATCATTGTTATTGTTGCCGTTATCATTATCATTATCATTACCATCTTTTTCATCATAATAATAATTATCATTATTATCTTTATCACTGATATCGTTGGTACTATTATTATCATTTTCAGTATTGCCATCATTGTTATTATCATCTTGATATGGATTAACATTATCATCCTTAACATCACCATTGATATTATTGTCATGAAGTTAATGATTGATATTACATTCATAATTGTTTTATTTTCATTTTATCATGATTATTATCATTATAATCACTTTTATACTATCATTATCATGATGGTTATCGTTATTATCATATATAATTTTCAAGACCATGATTGCAATCCTTATTAACTAAAGCTAAGATTATAATTTTCCCTTTTCATTTCATTAGCATCGTTATCGTTATTATTACAACCATCATCATTATCATTATCACCTTTATAATAATTCCTATCAATCCTCTTAGCAAAATGATTATCATTATTGCCAGTATCATAATTATCATTCTTTCTCAAGATAATATCCTAATTCTTATTTCATCATTACATACAGTATGTTATCCTTATCTACATCGCCAACATTCACTAAGTGGTATTTCGAATTGATTTTAACCATTGCATATGCTATCACCATCACTGTGTCTCTATCAATATCATTATCATAAATGTTAAGCGTCTTATAACTATAATTGCCATCGATCTGATATTGTGATTCCAATGAACGTTCATGACTATGGTGACCATAGTCATGAACAGTGTTGTCATGGAGTTCCCACTCTCATAATTATGTTTGTTACTTCTATTACTATCGATACTAATCACGCTTTTGGCGTTACTAATAGAATTCTAAAAGTATTTGTATCGTTTCTCATTTCCTCAATATGGTGATTCATCTTTGTTTTATCTTATTTAGATAATACTGGCGATTTTTCCAATAGATAAAATAAATTTCATACTGCAAATCACGCTGCATATTGTTCGTTCAAATAGAAGAAGCTGCATCGATCTGTTAACGTAATAAAGATGACAGATGGATTCAAATTACAGTCAAAACCAAGATGGCTGACAGAATCAAGATGGCGGCCGAATTCAAAATGCTGGAAAATTAATTCAAAATAGACGACAGAATACAGATCCTAGACCAATTCAAAATGGTTACTGAAGCGGGATAGCAGACAAATCCAAAAGTATATTTGGTTAAATATGGCGGATGAATTTAAAGCATTAAAATCAAGATAGCAGAAATAATATTTATTTTTCTATATAAAATTAAAACGACAACTAATTCAAAAGACGACGACGGAGGAATTCAAAATACAATCGGAATCAAGTAAATTCAAAACAACCAATACAGCAGTAACGCTCGTCAAATAAAAGTCAGAAAATCGATGCCACAGTCTCCAGTAAATTCTAAGAAAACTTCTCTTTTTGATGTGTTTGCCTTGTACTAACGAGTAGATATGGAAAATGTCCTGGAAACTTTGATTCGGGAGGAAACATATATT
>NW_028234405.1:17194109-17204109 GCF_977035675.1 Penaeus japonicus | reverse complement strand
GTTTATATTGTGTTTTATTGTTATTCATTTCTGTCTCTTTTTTTCTTCTTTTTTTCCCTTTGCTTTTCCATCCCTTTTCTTATTCTGTCTCTTCATTTCAATCCCATCTAATCACACACACACACACACTCTCTCTCTTTCTATCTATGTCTTTCTCTCTCTCTCTCTCTCTCTCTCTCTCTCTCTCTCTCTCTCTCTCTCTCTCTCTCTCTCTCTCTCTCTCTCTCTCTCTCTCTCTCTCTCTCTCTCTCTCTCTCTCTCTCGCTCTCTCGCCCTCTCGCTCTCGCTCTCTCTCTCTTTCTCTCTTGCACCTTTAGCTATTTATTCATCCCTTTCCTCATTTATCACCTTTTCATATCAACTCATAGCTGAATGCAATATACATCTCTCTATTCCATAGAGCTATCTGTGCAAGTGGATTCGAAAATCATTATTTAGATTAGATAGCTCTGCACGGGATCTGATTATGCATGTCTGATATAGATAATCATTATTCACGGAAGAGATGTATTCATATCAAGACTAGCAATAGGTCGAAGGTCATGCAGTGCAGCATCAGTCACGTGCATGACTTCTCTTGCGCCTTCCGTTCCTCTCTTTATATGTTATTCATTTAGCTCTCTTTGTTCATCTTTTATAATGTATATCTGTTCATTTGTTTGTCTGACTGTCTAGGTTTCTCTTTCTAATTTTCCACCTCTTTGTTTCTCTCTTTCTCTCTCCCTCTCTCTCTGTTTATCTATTTATCTATCTCTCTCCATTTCTCTCTGACTGTATCTGCCTCTTTCTCTCTCTATGTCTCTCTTTTTCTCTTTCTCTCTCTCTCTCTCTCTCTCTCTCTTTCTCTCTCTCTCTCTCTCTCTCTCTCTCTCTCTCTCTCTCTCTCTTCTTCTCTCTCTCTCTCTCTCTCTCTCTATATATATATATATATATATATATATATATATATATATATATATATATATATATATATATATATATATATATATATATATATATATATATATATCCCACCCTCCCTTACTCCCTCTCCTCCCCCTTCCCCTCCCTCACTTATTGCATTAGACTTGAAAACATCTGCCAGATATTTGTTGATGATTGCGCTTCGTACTCTAGTTAGTATCTCGCTCCCTTAAATCATTGGAATGTGTGTTGTCCGTGTAGATGTAATAGAAGTCATTTTCCCTTTTCACTGAAGGAAAAAAATCTTCGCCGGAAAGACATCTAGGAAAAGGTGGAGAAGTTTACTATTATTTACCTTAATTGTTTTTTTAAGTCCCCGCCCACTCAAAGACAACTCCATTTGTTAGGTCACTTTATGGAGTAGATTTAGATTGCAGAAATAAAAAGAAGAAATGGATGTCAAATTGTGAAAGCTTGGAAGGGCACTTTATAGCGGAAATGCATACGTTTTCGTAGCAGCTTCCCGTATATTTTTTTTTCCCTCCATTTCTCTCCACATTTTTCCATTCCCGCGAAAATGTTCCCCCAGAAAAAAAAATATCACAGAATCGTTCAGACAAACAGCAGTCCTTTGCAATATTCAGCAAAAGCTTCACTAAACGACTTCAGTCAAGCATAAGCAAACGGAATCCAGGCGCGGGTTTTCATCCAAACAATTCGGACTGGGAAGGCAAGAGAGGGTGACGTGGGGGCGGAGCTTGGGGAGAAAGGGGCGGAGCTTGTCGGGTATTTTTGTGTATTTTGACTCCTAAGAGGAAACGGGGATGCAGTTGGAGGAAGAGGAAGCAAGAGGAAGAGAAAGATGGAGGAAAGGAGTGGGTGGAGGCATAATAATGGGAGAAAGAAAGGATCAAAAGGCGAAAAGTTGATGGAGGAAAATAGAAGACTTAAAGGTGAAAATAAAAGCAAAGACGATGATTTTTTTAAACATACAAGCAATTCGTGTAAATTCTCGTTTTGGTAATGCTTAAACTAGCAATAAAAAAGAACTTCACTAACTTTCAAATTAGAGAGCATATTCCTCGACGACATTAGACTCTGGACTTTCTAATAAACGACAAGCCATAGCATCTTCATCTGAGTATAATGTTAAAAACTCATCTTCGGTTCCGGTCTTATGGCCACGGAGAGGAAAGGGTTACGACATCGTTCCCTGGAGCGAATAAGGCCAATAAGAGAAACGGGAGATTTTTATGCGGGGGAAAGTTTTAAGATACAGAGAAGATTTAAGAGAAGAAAGAAGATGAAGATGATGATGGAGGAGAAAGAGAGGAGGAGGAAGAAAGGGCAGATGTGAAGAAGAAAATGAGAAGAAGAAGGGGGAGAAAAGCAAGATAAGAAAGAAAAGAAAGGGAAGGAGAATGAGAAGAAAAGGAAAAGGGGAAAAAATAAAAAGGAAAGGGAAGAGAAGTAGGAGATACATATATGCAAGATACACTACAGAAAAAAAATCATATCTTCAGCAATGATAATTCTAGTAATCAATAGTTGGGATGACATCACGAATTACAACAAAATAATAAATAGATAAATAGACAGATAGATAAATAAAACTAGAGACAAAAACCCAGATAACCGAAACGACGGTATTAATAACACTCATCACAGTAATGGAGAAAGCTGAACTAAGCGAAAAGTAATGCTAAAGTAATGAATGGACTAATTCAATAAAGACTTTAACATTCGTTCTTTTTTTTATTCAAGTTATGAAGTAATACCCAAAGTTAAGTCGTGACGAAACTTTCCAGCTGATGAGCGAGGTCTGCTAAACGAGGAAGGGGGAAGGGGGGGATGTGGGGGAGGGGGGATTAACACGCTGTTACACTTTCTTTTGTCTTGGTTTATAGTCGTTATTGTTTTGTTTTACTCTTTGGATTTGTTTGGTCTTGTCTAAAGATGCCGCGCGTATTTTATCTTTGAGTAATGTTAATAGAGTGTAGGTATAGAGGTAATGAAGTATTACAGTATTTATATTGAAAGGCTACAAAAAATGCGTACATACAAACAGAAATTTGAATATGCCTTTTACATCACCTATCACAACGGTTTCTTAGAGACCCATATCTTAGTCAAACTCATACTCTCAAATAGAATACAGACACGTATTATGTACATTCGTGAACAAGTTCCCCTTTAGTTATGTGCATTCATTTTGAACAGACGCCATCCTATGGTGTATTCCTACCCTACCCTTTCCCCCCGAAGTAAATTGAATGAACAGTAGCAACGCATTTCACTGAAAAAAAGAAGAAAACAGAAGGAGAGAGGGAAGGAGGAGAGGGGTAGGTAGACATGCACCTTATGCAGTCTCTCAGTTGGAATCGAATAGCTCAGCAGAGGATCAAAATCTGGATTGGAATCTGCACCAAAGGCACTTAAGAGCCTCTCCATTTCACCCAGCCGCCGAAGCGATTAATTTTGTTAGTGACGTAGCCAAATTTGGTGACGCGATATCCCTTTGGTTAGAAAAAGGTAATGGCTTAAACTGAATGAAAGTGGCGTCTTTGACTGTTGATGTAACATTAACTTCAAAGAAAATGTGACGGGAAGTTGAAGAGAATATGAAATGAAAGTTGAAGAAAATGTGACGGGAAGTTGAAGAAAATATTACGGGAACTTGAAGAAAATGGGACGAAAAGGGAGAGGTAAATTATCTATTCACATTACAAAATCTGACGAAGCTGTTGTGCTTATGGGTTCTTGTTACTGCCTCGGGTGCCATTATGGTGACATCAGGCAGCCATGGTAAATGCACCGGCGATGGCGTACATTAAGTGTGCTTAGTTGCATTTATGCGTGCTATGTGTGTGTGTGAGTGTGTGTGTGTATGTGTGTGTGTGTGTGTATGTGTGTGTGTGTGTGTGTGTGTGTGTGTGTGTGTGTGTGTGTGTGTGTGTGTGTGTGTGTGTGTGTGTGTGTGTGTGTGTGTGTGTTTGACTGTTTTAGTGTGCGAGAATGTTTATTCTTACTTTGTAGATTTTTCTTCTGCTCTATATGTCTACGTTCGCGTGTGTGTGGGTGTATTTGCGCATATGCGTGACGTAACAAGATCTAAATGAGGAACTGGATCTCCCCTTTCAATGGCGTGACAGGAGCCAACTTGGCCCTGAACGGCAATTATGTAATTAAGGCTTTGGAAACTCGCGATATCGTGATTGTTGTGCGTACGTGCGTGTGTTTGTCTACGTGTATAGTTATGTTAGAACAACGTTGTTCTTCTATAGGTGTGTCTTTAGCCTTTGTGTGTCCTCTTGCACGAGATTGAGAAAATAGCATGTATCACGAACCTCTTTCAGATCTTTTCTCACGAGATAGCTATTGATGAGATACATCTATCTATATTGCTTATTGAATTATTAGCAAAGCACCAAAATCATACTTCGCCAGAATATATAAATCTGAACCTTTCAAAGTGACTAGATTATGAAAAGGAAAAATGTCCATCAAAATGTTGCGTAACGGTTCGCTCGCAGCAGGTATAAATAGCTGGGTTTATCGTGCCTGTGATTTCTCTCCCTCTCTCTTCTCTCTCTCTCTCTCTCTCTCTCTCTCTCTCTCTCTCTCTCTCTCTTCTCTCTCTCTCTCTCTCTCTCTCTCTCTCTCTTCTCTCTCTCTCTCTCTCTCTCTCTCTCTCTCTCCCTTCTCTCTCTTCTCTCTCTCTCTCTCTCTCTCTCTCTCTCTCTCTCTCTCTCTCTCTCTCTCTCTCTCTCTCTCTCTCTCTCTCTCTCTCTCTCTCTCTCTCTCTCTCTCACTGTCTCTCTCTCTCTCTTTCCCTACACTTCTACTTTATTGTGACCATCCTTTGTTCGGCATCGATTTTTGTCAGATGGCTTTTACTCTCTTCGGACTTTTTAATTACCATAGAGGAAATTAGTCTCCTGTTGTCCAGTGACGTGTATTGTGTTCGTTTTACTGTACTTTACGAGGTCGTAAACTTTGGGAAATGTTGAGAAAAACGACGTATCTCATGGGGAGATCTGAGGTGGTTCTCTGCTATGTGCTTCGATATTTTTGTTGTTTTTGTTATCATTATTATGATTGGTATTGTTATCCTTATTGTCATTATTATTATAATCGTTATTACCTACAAATCATTATAATCGTTATTTTTATTATCGTTATTATTTTTATTATTATTATTATTATTATTATCATTATTATTATTATTATTATTATTATTATTATTATTATTATTACTATCATTATTACAATTATCATTATTACTATCATTGTTATTAATGATGTTATTATCATCCTCGTTAGTATCCTTATTATAATTCTTGTTTGCGCTTTTGCTGCTCCAGCCAATTTCGCTTTCGTTATTATCTTTACTAGTATTTTCCTTGCTGATATAATTTTGTATTGTTCTTATTGTTATTAATGCAAACATTATTACCATCACTATTACCTGGTTATCATCATATTTATTAGTATCATTATCATTGCTATCATTACTGTCATTATTATCCTCCTCATTATTATTATCATTATAATTAATATTTATATTAGTGTTATAATCATTATCATAAATATTACTATTATTATCATTGTTATTGTTGCTAGCTTTATTCCAATTAATTTGTCATCATTATCATTACGAATTATGATTATCGATATAATTACCATTATCATTGTTATCATTATTATTATTATCATCATCAATATTACAAGTAGTAGTAGTTGTAGTAGTACTATCATTATCAATATTATTACTACCAGCATTGGTATCATTGTTATTATCATTATTATCATTATCATTATCATTATTGCTATCATTATCATTATTATCCTTATTGTTATAATCATTATTGATATTATTATCATTATCACTATCATTTTATCATTATTATCATCATTATCATTATTTCCATTATCATTATTACTATCATCATTACTATTACTATCATTATTATTATTATTATTATTATTATTATTATTATTACTATTACTATTAGTGTTGTTGTTATTATCATTATTATTATTATTATTATTACTATTATTATTATTATTATTATCATTATTATTATTATTATCATTATCATTAATATAATCATCATCATCATCATCGTCATCATTAACATTATCATTATCATTGTTATCATTATCATTATTATTATTATTATTATTATTATTATTATTATTATCATTACTATTATTATCCTTTTTTCATGCTTGCTATTATCGTTATCATAATCATCATGCTTATTGTTAATGCTGCTATCACAAGTATTACTATTATCATCATTATTATTACTATCAATGTTTTTGTTGTTGTTATTGTTGTTATTACGTTATCATTACTATTATTATCCCAGTTATCATCTTTATTATTATTAGCATTAGCAGTATTACTATTACTATCACTATTGTTATTTATAGTGTTTTTTTCCATTATTATTATTATTATCATTATTGTTGGTATTATCCTTATTAGTATTATTGTTGTTGTTATTATGATTATCATAATCAAGATACTACTATCATTATCATGGTAATTACTATTACTGTTATTATTATTCTTTTATCATATTTCTTATTGCTATTAATATTATTATCATCATTATTGTCACCATCATTATTATCATTATTTATCATTATTATTATTATTGTTATTATCATTATTATCATTATTACTACTACTATTATTCTCATTATCAATATCATCATTATCATTATTATAATTATTACTATTATCATTACTATTATCATTACTATTATCATTACTATTATCATTACTATTATCATTACTATTATCATTACAATTATCATTACTATTATCATTACTATTATCATCATCATCTTTATCATTCTGATTATCATCATTATTATTATCCTTATCTTTATCATTATTATCACTATCATCATTATCATGATCATCATTAATTTCATCATCATCAATGTTCTTGTAATAATTGTTGTTATTATCATTATTACTATCACTACTATTAATATTATTATTACTATTTTTATCATCATTATCATTGCTATTCTTGTCATCATTATCATTAGCATTAGAATTATCACTATAATCGACAATGATAATCAAGGTATTTTATTATTTTTTTATCATTATTGTCTTTATCATTGTTATCAATGTCATTATTATTTCTATCATTGTTATTGTCTTTATTATTGTTATTATTATATTTGTTATCATCATTATTATCATCATTATTATCGTTATCATCATTACCATTATTGTTACTATCATCATAAATATTATTATAATTCTTATCCTTATTATTATCATTATTACTATTATTATTATCATTATTATGATCATTATTATTATTATTATTATTATTATTATTATCATTCTCATTATTATTATTATTATTATCATTATTATTATTATTATTATTATTATTATTATTACTATTGTTATTATCATTATCATTATTATCATCATTATAGTTAATAATAATATCGTTATCATTATCATTATCATTATCTTTCTTCATATCATAATCATCATTATCATTATCACTGTTATTATCATTGTTATCATTATTAGGATCATTATTATCATCATCAGTTATCACTTATACTACTACTATTATCATTATCATAATTATTATTATCATTATTATCCTTATCCATATCATTGTTATCATAATTCTCATTATCAACATTATCATTATCATCATTATCATTATCGTTACTATAATCATCATTGCTGATATCACTGTTATGGTTATTATTATTATCATTATTTTCATAATCATTATCGTTTTGTTATAATCATTATTCTTATCTTATTATCATTTTTGTTATTATTACCATCATTACTATTATTAATATTATCATTATTATCATATCTATTATCATAATTATTATTGTTATTATCATCTTATTATCATTATTCTCCTTGTCAATCTTATTATTATCAGTATCATTATAATCACCATTATTATCATTACTGTTATTATCATCTTCCTTATTACCAATATTCATATCATCAACATTATTATCACTACCTATAATGGTAACTTATCTACCCTTGTCATTATCATCATCATTACCACCTTTATTACTGCTGTTGCCATAATTGTTACTGCTATTATTGTCATTATCATTGTTGGCATTCTCATGGATATCATCATCGTCCCTGTTGTCATTCGCAATATGTTCGTGACAACACCAAACGTAGGAGCATGAAACACCACACAATAAAAATGGCTTTGGAATAAAAATCCAACTGTAACGCGTATTTTTTTGCGGAAGGCTCTTGGGTTTGAATGACCTTGTGTGACCTAGACAACCATGCCAGACAAACTGACCTCCTGACCTCGATACTGACGACTTTCCTATACTTTTTACTGCCTGTGTTATCATTTGGTTTCGTATATCGAAGGTTTTGTTTAATCTCGTGAAAGGTTCAAGGTTATTTTGCATGTACGATTAGTTTTGTTTTATCTTACTTTTCCTTTAGATATATTGATTAGGCTATTTTATGTCTTTTCACGGTGTTAGTATTTATCCTCATTATGAGCTATTTTTAAAGTCACACACAAACACACACACACGCACACACACACACACACACACACACACACACACACACACACACACACACACACACACACACACACACACACACACACACACACACACACACATACACACCACTCACACACACATACATACACGCACACACTTTGAATGTCGGCACTAGATTAACTCCGTTGTATTTTTTTACCCACAGTGCAAGAACAGACTGAGTTGCAGGATCGTGGCTTCCCACTCACTGGCTGTCTTAATTACCTCTCTCCACACTTCGCCGTTAACGGAGAGAAAAATGATTGGATTCAAAGTAAGTATACAGCATAATTATCAAAAGCTTATATACTGTGCAATTAGCGATAGCTCGTACATTGCCATTAAACTTGTCTTTTCGCCATCATTTATCACTTTGATAGTGTTCATTCTTAAAACCTTGACATGGGTGAGGATACTGTGATTGATGGAATCAAATCAATTTAGTAATCAAGAATCCCTATTCAACATGTCAATATCTTTTTAGGGATGCAAAACCTGAGTATTTCGTGTGCGCTGGTGTGCTGCATACTTCTGGGCGCTTCAGCAGTGGTGGGCACTTTTGGTATCATCAAGAGGCAGATATCAGCTGTTCTCATAACAGGTGTCATGTACATCCTTGCAGGTAAGGGGTATTAGTTTAGCTTAATTATCTTTTAACACCCTGGCTAAGTGCGCAGGTGTAAAGAACGTTTAGCTTGTAAATGAGAGGTGCTATCCGTAGAGTTACATATCAAATATCCTATACCGTATAGATAATAGTTCAGCTACTGGTGGGTTTTATGTTTGCATAGAGCTAATTATATTCCTTTCTCGCAGCAACGTTTGGCCTCTTCTGCCTCTCAATCATGCACTTCAAGAGGAAGACTAAGAAAGACTGTGGGGTGCTGGATTCTCAGGTGAGGGCAAGGCTTTTCACCTTCCTTAGAGAAGTTTACTGAAGCCAATTAATCATGCGAAGTTAATATTTTGGCAATTAAGCTCTGCAGACTAGGGTAAACATCCGCTCAATTTACAGTGGCTTTTTATGTAACTGAGTACGCCTACGCTATTTGCTTCACTCACACAACATATCATTGATGGTAAATGGACTGCAACTTCTCTTTGAAATGACAAGAGTGCTCCAGGTATATTCGAGTTCACTCAACTATAAGGAAGGATTTTCAGCTTATTCATGGTTTTAATTAACTTGTGATTCTTTTAATGCAATTCTTTTGTTCATTCTTCACATTCAACTACTTTCCTTCCTGATAAGGCATTCAGCTTTCTTGCATCTATATGAATAGATAATACTACACTGTATATGATATTGGATTAATAAGATTATTTAATAAGTCTTTGATCATCTTCTTTGCAGGTACATTATATCATATGTATACAATGAAAATGAGACGACACACATTAAAAAATAATATCGATGTGATAACGCCATATGGAACATTTCGAATTTCCATTTAGCTCGCGAGAGGAAACAAGAATAATGCCATGAAATCGGATGTGT
>NW_028234405.1:17169109-17181609 GCF_977035675.1 Penaeus japonicus | reverse complement strand
TAATAATAAAACTGAATAGCTATTGTAAGAGTAACAACTATAAAGGACAATGCCCAGATAAATACTGACAGCGCTGGACTGGTCACACAGTTGAGAATGCCCCTTAATTAATGGCAGTGTCATTGGCACAAATTCATAGGAGCCAGGGAGCAACACACAAAAGCCCTGGCTCCTCTAAATATTTGTCAACTGAAAAAAAAAAAAAGTCTAGCTCCTTTCTATTGTATCTGCAAGACTCCAACACAAAGTCTTTACAGTAGCCCTGCAGCATCACACAGACAGCATTAAGATGAATGCAGTGTTGAAACTTCTAAAGTTGATATATTCGCACATATATGTTAAAACTGAAGAGAAAAACATAAGCTGGCATGATGCTATGATTCTTGTTATACAGAACAGCACTACATCTCTTGTTAGTCTAGGAGTTGAAGAGGAAAAACAATGAAAAAAATGTACTTCATATATTCCTATGAAACACCATTGCACTCGGCACTAAAACAAAATAAATTGTAATCCCCTTACGGAAAAAGACTAGATTTGTTTTACCAGGCACAGTCATAGTGATATGTACACAGCCTGTCTTCATGACAGCAAAATGCCACTCCTTGCAATGCTGACCACTAAGATCCTCTCCTATCTCATAACTCCCAAGTGTTTATTTGGCTAATCACTATCTATTCCATTTGAACCTTATTGTAATATAACATACCTAATTATATACACAAATATAAATTAAGAGAACTCACTAACAAGCCCATGATGACAGAGGGAACCTGCATGATGTCAATAAATTACCGATTTGTCATCCATATGCATAAGAGAACTCATACCAAAAAACGTCAATACTTCAAGACACTGAATAACCCAATATAGTAATTTTCCCATTAAAACAACTCAAAATATCCAATAACATCCACAACATGTAAGAAATTATGATGTCTAGCATGCGCATTAGTGAGCAAAGCAAATATACAATATTTTTTATATATTTTTTTTTTGTTTGTTAGGTCACTATAACTAGCATAAAATGCCTTTGATATGTATAAGCATGGCCATTAACATGCTTGATATGTTTAAAAGAGATGGCTACATGGCTGCAACCACTGCATGCATAATCCTACTGAAGACACCCTGTAAAAATGGCTTACAATATACAGGATTAATCAGGAAACAATCCTGAGCCTAAAGATCATGCTTGAAATATCTAATCACCACTATGGAATGGACCAAATGAGTTATTGAGCCATTTACACACTTAAATCTACACTGTAGAACTTCCTATCCCGTATACTCTACATATCTTGTCTTCTCATCTGTTTTGGGTGGAGTGAGCATAGCCACAGAAACATCTGTGGTCTGGGGGCTACTCCGTGAGGATGATGACTGAATCTGACTTAATCTAATCTGAGCTCGCTCCTGGAAAGAATAAAAAAAAAATATATTAGTTTTTCATTGACCTAAACAAAGAAAAAACTTGTAAAAGGCAATAACCCTAATAATAAATATATGAAATCAACAGAAAGTTCAATAATAATAATCTTCATAGTCTTACCAAAGTGTCAAGATCAACAGAGTGTGTCTGAATGTTATGGATATCATCTTGTGCCACTTGGCTAAAGGACTTCAACTGCATTGGCCCCATCTCATGCACTGTGACTGCAAAAGCTGCCATCCAATCGTAGCATGCTTGCATATCTTCTGTAGAATAACCTGATACCTGACTTGCCAACTGTGGGGAAGTCATGTAGCACATTGCAGCAGCAGCAACCATGCTTGAGCTGAAGGATAAGCTGGATATCTCAAGAGTACACAGATCCAACAATCTTGCTGCCTAGAAGAACAAAAGAGGCAAAGTTAGACAATTCAATTAACCTCACCCATTTCCTTCAAGATGTTCTCAAGAAAATGTAAGGTCTACAAGACGGAAAACAAGATGGTGAGAGGAGCTTACCTGAACAAATGTTAATGGTGAATAGCGAGGAAATACAAAACTATGTTCATCACTGGAAGATTCTCCGCCATTGGCCTCTCGCTGGGCGAATTCTTGGCTCAGCTGCAGGTATGTGTTTAACCAGCAGTTTGAGGTTACAGGACACAAGTCCCAGTTAAGTTTCTGCAAAGAGAATTTACAAATTAATTAGCTGCAATCATATCACATTTTGATGTTATAAGTTTGATGGAGTAGAATCTTAGTTCTTGTGCATTATTCTCCTTACTTCATCTATTTTCTCATTATTTATAATTAAAAGATCTTTTCCTTACCTTTAGTATGACTAGCTCTTTTTCTAGGATTTCATTTTCTATACAGGCACCGTCTGTCACATATGCAAATTCTGACAACTTTGGTGGGTATATTTCTTCTATTTTTGCAGCTATGAATAAACATGTTATACCTGCAAGATAAACAAAAAGAATTAACATTCCATAAAGAAACAAACTTAAATTGTAAACAGTGATGCAAAGCTAATTTATAAACATGTTCTTATATAGAAATACTTGTATAAACAGGAAAGCAAATATTAAAATTAAATACTATGCTTTGCTACCATTACTTTATTACATAAACCAACATATGATCTATGCTTACCTATAAGCTGTAGTTGCTGTTTGGGCACATCATGTGTAGCACTGAGGTAGCGGTCTATGTAGTCTGTAGCTAGATAATAGGTCTCTCTGTGCAGCCTATAAACTTCACATACCTAAAGAGATGAAAGTATTAATAATCTAATTAACACACTATATACCTGGCACTACTAAGAATATCAGAAGACTGACACTTGAAAACCAGAAACATCCAGTTATACATTTTTTTTATTTTTTTTTTACAATATCATACAAACTCACACATTCTCAGTACTTACTTCTGTCAGCCAATCAAGGAGAATAGCTCTCATGCGTGCTTGAAGAGATGGATGCTGTGAGAGGTAGTCAGGATGACGTGCATACATCCGGTCCTTCCGACACATCAGCGTCCACACCTGCCCTCGATCTGCCCAGCTTAGTTTTGGCAACGGTAGCTTTCTGGTGGACTCTGGTGTTGGTATGCAAGTCAAGCCTCTGAATCTGCAAGGCAAAGTGACTTGTGAGGAGACTTCCTTCCAAAACTCTTGCAAAAAAAATTAATTTACAATTTCCAAAGACATAAATACAAAAACAACCCTACTTACTTGTGCCATGTTTCTGGTACTGGGTTATCTGGAGTAATCGATCTTTCTCTTTCAATGTTGAGGCTTGACGTTACATCACCAAGGGGAAGAGGCTGTAAAAGACAAATTCTGTTTAATGAACATACAAGTAACATATATAAATTTGCATTCACTCACACAATAGTTGCACCTGGTCTCCATAGCACCCAAAATTGCATTCGCCCCCTGTGTATGTATGATACCTGCACATACTTGGAGCCATCCAATGTATGCACATGCTTGCAGACACACATCCACCCCATACACATACACCCAATGTGTCCACACGCTTACAGGCATACACATATACCCAATGTATGCACACACTTGCAGACATACACTCAATGTATGCACACACTTGCAGACATACACCTAATGCATACACACACCTAATGCATACACACACTTGCAGACATACATCCAATGTATGCATACACTTGCAGACATACACCCAATGTATGCACACACTTGCAGACATACACCCAATGTATGCACACACTTGCAGACATACACCCAATGTATGCACACACTTGCAGACATACACCCAATGTATGCACACACTTGCAGACATACATCCAATGTATGCATACACTTGCAGACATACATCCAATGTATGCACACACTTGCAGACATACATCCAATGTATGCACACACTTGCAGACATACATCCAATGTATGCACACACTTGCAGACATACATCCAATGTATGCACACACTTGCAGACATACACCTAATGCATACACACACTTGCAGACATACACCTAATGCATACACACACTTGCAGACATACATCCAATGTATGCACACACTTGCAGACATACATCCAATGTATGCATACACTTGCAGACATACATCCAATGTATGCACACACTTGCAGACATACACCTAATGCATACACACACTTGCAGACATACATCCAATGCATGCACACACCTGCAGACATACACCCAATGCATGCACACAATTACAGACATACACCCAATGCATGCACACACTTGCAGACATACACCCAATATATGCACACACTTGCAGACATACACCCAATATATGCACACACTTGCAGACATACACCCAATATATGCACACTCTTGCAGACATACACCCAATGTATGCACACACTTGCAGACATACACCCAATATATGCACACACTTGCAGACATACACCCAATATATGCACACACTTGCAGACATACACCCAATATATGCACACACTTGCAGACATACACCCAATATATGCACACACTTGCAGACATACACCCAATATGTGCACACACTTGCAGACATACACCCAATATGTGCACACACTTGCAGACATACACCCAATATGTGCACACACTTGCAGACATACACCCAATATGTGCACACACTTGCAGACATACACCCAATATGTGCACACACTTGCAGACATACACCCAATATGTGCACACACTTGCAGACATACACACAATATGTGCACACACTTGGAGACATACACACAATATGTGCACACACTTGGAGACATACACAAGGTGTGCACACACTTGCAGACATACACCCAATATATGCACACATTCACACACAAATACCCAATGTATGCACACACTCACAGACATATACCCAATGTATGCACACACTCACAGACATATACCCAATGTATGCACACACTCACAGACATATACCCAATGTATGCACACACTCACAGACATATACCCAATGCATGCACATGCTCACAGACATATACCCAATGCATGCACATGCTCACAGACATATACCCAATGCATGCACATGCTCACAGACATATACCCAATGCATGCACATGCTCACAGACATATACCCAATGTATGCACACACTCACAGACATATACCCAATGCATGCACATGCTCACAGACATATACCCAATGTATGCACACACTCACAGACATATACCCAATGCATGCACATGCTCACAGACATATACCCAATATATGTACACACTCACAGACATATACCCAATGTATGCACACACTCACAGACATATACCCAATGTATGCACACACTCATAGACATATATCCAATGTATGCACACTCACACACATACACACAATGCATGTAGACATTTGCTGACATACATCCAATGTGTGCACAAACTTACAGACATACACACAATTTGTACATACACTTGCATACATACATCTATTGTATGCACACACTTGCAGATATGCACACAACGTGAGCACAAACTTGATTACATATACCCATTGTACCCTTTGCATGCACACATTTTCACTCAATGCAGAATATGTATCCACACACTACAGACAAGATGCAGCCACAAAATCCAGAAAAGTATTTCCACACAATGTACTGTATGTACAGTGATGCCCCCATACAATGTACTTTAGGTACAATGTTGCATTCTTATCACACTGCATCCACAGTGTGATAAGATATGCAGACTTGCATCCAATACAAGGTATGCACAGCCATGCATCCAATACAATGTATGCACAGCCTTGCATCCAATACAATGTATGCACAGCCTTGCATCCAATACAATGTATGCACAGCCTTGCATCCATATAAAGTATGCATAGCCATGCATCTATACAGCATACACAGCCATGCATCCATATAAAGTATGCATAGCCATGCATCTATATAGCATACACAGCCATGCATCCATATAAAGTATGCATAGCCATGCATCCATATAAAGTATGCATAGCCATGCATTCATATAAAGTATGCATAGCCATGCATCTATACAAAGTATGCACAGCCATGCATTCATACTAAGTTTTCACAGCCTTGCATCCATATAAAGTATGCATAACTATGCATCCATACAAGGTATGCACAGCCATTCATTCATACACAGTATGCACAGCCACTCATCCATACACAGTATGCACAACCACTCATCCATACACAGTATGCACAACCATTCATCCATACACAGTATGCACAGCCATTCATCCATACACAGTATGCACAGCCACTCATCCATACACAGTATGCACAGCCACTCATCCATACACAGTATGCACAGCCACTCATCCATACACAGTATGCAGTCATTCATCCATACACAGTATGCACAGCCACTCATCCATACACAGTATGCACAGCCACTCATCCATACACAGTATGCACAGCCATTCATCCATACACAGTATGCACAGCCACTCATCCATACACAGTATGCACAGCCATTCATCCATACACAGTATGCACAGCCATTCATCCATACACAGTATGCACAGCCACTCATCCATACACAGTATGCACAGCCACTCATCCATACACAGTATGCACAGCCACTCATCCATACACAGTATGCACAGCCACTCATCCATACACAGTATGCACAGCCACTCATCCATACACAGTATGCAGTCATTCATCCATACACAGTATGCACAGCCACTCATCCATACACAGTATGCACAGCCACTCATCCATACACAGTATGCACAGCCACTCATCCATACACAGTATGCACAGCCACTCATCCATACACAGTATGCACAGCCATTCATCCATACACAGTATGCACAGCCACTCATCCATACACAGTATGCACAGCCACTCATCCATACACAGTATGCACAGCCATTCATCCATACACAGTATGCAGTCATTCATCCATACACAGTATGCACAGCCACTCATCCATACACAGTATGCACAGTCATTCATCCATACACAGTATGCACAGCCACTCATCCATACACAGTATGCACAGCCATTCATCCATATAATGCATGTACAACCACTCATCCATACAATGCATGTACAACCATTCATCTATACAATGCATGTACAACCACTCATTCATACAATGCATGTACAACCATTCATCCTTACAATGCATGCACAGCCATTCATTCATACCATGCATGCACAGCCATTCATCCATACAATGCATGCACAGTCATTCATCCATAGAATGCATGTACAACCATTCATCCATACAATGCATGCACAGCCATTCATCCATACAATGCATGTACAACCATTCATCCATACAAAGCATGCACAGCCATTCATCCATACAATGCATGTACAACCATTCATCCATAAACTATATACACAGCCATGTCTACATACACTATGCAAAGCCATTTATCCATATACTATATGCATAGCCTTGCATCCATACAATGTGTGCACAGCCTTGCAGCCATTGTGTGTGCACAAACTTACACCCATATAATATATGCAAGGTTGCATTCTCAAACACTATATTGACATGAACATCACAACACTGCCTAAATCATGGTTCTCAATCTAAGAATTACAAAACAGAATTAAATGCAAACTGTCTTTATATACATTATTATCAGAGCAAATTCTAGCAACCATACCATTTCCGTCGTCTCCAATCTGGCCTGTTTCACTTCCTTATTTTCATCTTCATTTTCGGAATTCTTTCTTTTTCGACTTCTTAGTATAGCCGGTTTCGTTCTAGTTGAGAGAGTGCCATTTTTCAGCCTGCAAATAAATATTAAAGTTTATTCACAGAAGGGGTGCATCAGCCGATATTCCAATCTCTGTTAAGTGAATGACTTCTTTGTATACGAAGATACATGATTCCACCTTACCTTCTCTGATTCTGAGACATGGAGGAGGTGTGTGTTGCTTGTGGGAGAGATCTGGTGATGCTAACAGGGCCTGCAAAGGACAAGACAAGTTTAGACATCAACATACTCTTCAGACACCCTTATCTTCTATAAAAATAAATATATTCCACCTGTGAACTATTATTCTGGCCCACAGTATGCCAAAGCCTACACTAAGCTTTCAATATCTTATATAAAGATCTTCCCTGAAGGGATGAACCAGTCACCATGCTTATCAAAGTATTCACATAAAGCATGCTTTGGTAACTAACTTCTAAATTTGTAGCCCCCCTTTCATTTGCAATAGCTTAGTGGCATATGAACTCAATAAGTCACAGGAATAATCAAGAATAAAGCATTAGACTGAAACAAAATCAAACAAACAAATCCTTCTCCCAGGTGTAACACATGGTAGAAGTTTTAATACATAGTACATACAAAAAACAGATTTGAGCATCCTAAAAATCTTCATTAGCCCAAACTATGCAATTCTTAAACGCTTTCCATCCACATGTAACAAAATACAAGGTAGAGTAACTGACCCCTAAAATTAAATGGCCACACCAAACCCACGTCATTTCCCCCGCGCAACAACACAAAACCCAATAAAAATCCTTACTGGTCTTTCTGTAGGCAATAACTGCGCAGCAAAAATCATATATACGAACCCAAAGGAATAATATAAGGCCAGAAATGTCTGATAAATATGGGGGGAAAATCACAGCTCGGCGCCAACTTTTGCCCGCCAATCCCGCCTCGAGGACCCCCACCCTTGCACCTCTTCCATCCACTCTATGTAAGCATATATTCCACTCTCGACCACATCAATCCATAAAGCTCCTCCACCTGGTTCCGCTGGGAGAGATAAATGTTGCCTAGGAAGAAGTTGTGGCCATTTAAAGCGGAGGAAAGCAGGCCTTTGTGAGCCTCTCCGATATAGGCGGTGTTTGGCTCCCCCAGCAACAGGTTTTGGAGATGTTTCAGATCTCTTTCACAACTATTTTCACATGAAACTTCAACTCTACATCACTTCATAGGGACAATAAGCCAAAGGTAAGCCTCAACCATCCGGAAATAGCCTAAATATCATGAGAAAAACAACGCGCCAATTCACCCCGGGCCCGAAAACACCCGGGAGATCCCAAGCATCACTTCTCTCCATCTCTCGCCTCAAGTCCTCTCCACCTTTCTCTTTCTGATATAATGACCTCACCTACTACACATTTACATCTTTCACTTCTCTTCCTCGTTTTTAGATTTTACCTTAAAATAACGGAGGCAATTTCCACAGACTCTCAGAGCTCGGCGTACATGGTGTGTTGGGCGCACTGAGGAAGACCTGTGTGGGGAGCTTCGCGCGCGAGGGAGGTGGGCGCCAAAAGCACGTGGGCGGGGCTTAGCCGCGAACGAGGCTTCCCATTGGCTGATGCGGCCGGTGAGTTGCCGGGAGGGATTTTTGGGTGTTGGTGGATGTAAACATTGGATTTATATTCCTCGAAGGCGTGATGGATCAAAGTTTGATTTGAGTTTTTGAAATAGTTAGATAACATTGACCATAATTAGTCTTACCGGATTCAAAATCGAACAGCTGTGCGGGTGTTCAAGACGGATTTTTAGGCGCGAGGGAACAATGACCCTAGCAGCCATTGGAATGCGAGACGTCGTTGCCGTTAGCCTATTGGTTACAATATCTTACGTCACTGCGCGCCAAATACGAAATTTCAAGCTCGCTCACCAGCTGATCGGCCAAACATCAAATTGATGGTACAAGGTGCGAAAAATAAGCGCGCGACCGTCTGTACTCTTATTAAGTATTTCTCTTATAGTCATTCAATGAAATATCCTTGCATTACATCCAAATAGAGTACCTTGAGCTTCTTAAGACAATTTTACTGCGTTAAACTAATTCATATCCCACGTTACTACCGCCTCCATGCCGGAAAAACGTGAATACATAGCCTCTGCCCCTTACAAATAATGTTATACTTACAGGAAAACTAGATTATCATGAAAAAAAAAACAAATCCTTTGTAAAGTCTTAAACTGTATCACTGCCTATGCGCTGTTAATTTACAACATAGCACATATCACCACACTGATTCCACTTACCACAAGTGATGAAAAACTGTTGTCCATGAAGACTATGAATTAATATATCCGGTATGGTTTTCGATCCCATGGCAGAGAGGTTATTCCGTTCGGGGTGACACGACCAAAGGTACTGAGCTCTCTCTCTGACCTGGGTGGTGTCTGACCGTCCTGGTGTGGGGCATCCCATGGGGAGGGGGAGTGGACCTGAGACAAGGGGGGAAAGGGGGTGGGGGGGGTGAACCGCGTCTCCCACGACCCATGGCGCGGTAAACCCCCACCCCCCTCCCGTCTCCCCTCGCCTTCCCTATCGCCGGTAACGCTACTCCTGACGTTACAGATACCCGACTTTCCCGCGCCTTGGAGAGCACTTTCCTATCGGCATGTCCTCTTTCGGAAACGCTTATCTCTACGTAAAACCATGGCCTACAGCTAGTCTCTGTTGAATTCCTATATAAAGGTGATAGAGAAATTTGTTAGTTGTACAATGGTACTTCGAAATCAGTAAACTACAAAAAAAACATCTGCGGAGCTTCTTTTAGTGTAAAAAGAACGTTATGTTATTTGAAAGTATGTACACAGATCGGATAACCTCACGTGACCTAACTGATTCTGACTTGAAAGCTGTTCGTAGAATACTATACAAAAAGCATCAAGATACTCTGAACCTCATGAAGACATGACTAAAAAATCAATACTTTCACTACTAATCCACTTCCGCTTACAAAATTTTCCCTTGGCGATTCCACGGAAGTCAAATACAGATAGAATAAAATCATACCCACCAAAGAAAGATGAAAAGAACTCCATCATTGGATATAATTGTAAAATACTACAACTTATATGCGAACGCCGTAGATATATGAACTTTAGGACCTGACGGAGATCGGGGCGTTTTGGCGGGCAGTTTTCCCGCTTTTCCCGAGTGCAGCTGGAGCCTCGAGGGGTCTAACCATCGCCCAACCCCGCTCAAAGTGAACATTCTACTGAATATTCCAAACTTGTGAGATTTCTATATTGCATTGCATTCTCCTCATATAAGATGCGTATGATCAATTTTCAAAAATCAAATTAGTTGTTTTTTAGTAGGTTAGTGATGGGACTTAAAGCGGGGTTTGGCGCGTGAATGCGTGCACGCGCCAAGCGGCCACCAGAGTACAACAGGTGACTTAAGCCACATCTGATTCCCGCCACACAATATTCCGCGCCAACCTTTCTCATTTGGAAAGTGAATGATATGATATACCACTTGCACTGAATAAAGCAAAATATTGAATGTCGAATGCGCATTTCGCCCTGGGATCTACCTGGCGTGTTTACCAACTTATGGTCTTCGGCAAAATTGCCATGAATATATATTAGCATCGAGAAGGCGTGTGTCTTTGATAATTAGCAGACTAAAGATCTCAGGGCAGCTGCAAATTTATCAATAAATATGCCCTAATATTTGTCACAGTAACCGCTACGACAGTCTGTAATACAACATTTAGCAATTACTGATGCCAGTGACTTACACCTTTAGGTAAAGTAACATGCGTAATATTAGTTACGTAGGCAATACTATGATTAGCAGTACTAATACTAATACAAACACTGCTACGTTATCATTACAATTATGTATAAATCATTATCATAATCATTCCACCTAGCGTTAACTTTCGTGCCTTTATCGTAAATCCAGTAATATTGCTATTTAGCATCATCAGTTCATCTTCATAACTTCTAGCGCTTTCTTCTATGGTCACACTATCATTAGTGTGTTTCAAACCTCTCAAGCAGCCATTGTTTCTAATAGTTTAAAGAAGGATGATGTTAAGACGAAAACGAAGATAGGCCTTTATTTTATCTTTCCGTTTCTCACATGAAAGACAAGAGGGGCTTGTTAGATAGGGGCTTGTCAAGATAGGATGATGCTATAATAACTTTAAGAACAATGAAATGGCACGTGGCTATGAATATCCTTGATGAGTGGTAGTAGTATTGATAATATAAAATAATTACAGATTTTAGCAAATGTAGATGCAGATTTGATGTGACTCGATCCCCTTGGTGTGTCAGACCCGGGTAGATTTTCCCCATCTTGAATTTTAGGTTCATTGCCATCACTTAATTGCACTGTAAGTACTTCTGAATGCCTTCTCTTAGCACAGACATGAGTCACCCAAGTTTAAATGGGATCAAACATAAACATCACCCAATCTCGGCAACTCTTATGTCTACGAATTGTCCTTGAATTTCTACAATAATCTCACAGAGATATGGACAGAGAAGAACACAATTTTAACGTAATGGAAATAAAAGCCAAAGATTTTGGTGGAGAGGGGCGTAATGTTATCATGCTGACGATGGCGGTAGTGTACTCGCTGACACCACCACAGAGAGCCTTCCATCCCAGATCCCGCCAAAACCTGAGAGCCGCGGTACTTCCTGCTCGCCAGCTTTCATTTCCATTTCACTGTATTGCTCTTTTCTTTCGCCGACATGATCATAGTGGAATATTCCGATGAAGGCTCAACTTCGATGATATTACTAATAGGACTTTTAATGTTTTGTTTTTTTTTTCTTCTCCCTCCTCGCGCGGGATTGTGGAACCAACGCACGGCATGCGAGAGGAGGTACATACATGCCGGTTCACTCTGCCGTTCC
>NW_028234405.1:17161609-17164109 GCF_977035675.1 Penaeus japonicus | reverse complement strand
ACTCAGGCTCTCTGTTGGCAAAGACTGTGTTATCAACGTTAGTATTGCTTGACTTTTACTCATCCTGTAGACGATCAGTTATAGATGGCCATGTTCAAGAATTTGTATTATACTCATATGAGGAATTAGGGTTAACCATTCTATAAGATGTGCAGAATAAAGCTATAGAGATCCTAATCGGTATATATGATTTTATATTAAATCAGATCATCCGCCTATCATACAAAATTTCAAATGCAATTAAAGAAGAAATCAACCTTAAAAGACAATGCTAATCCAAAATTAAAATTCCCATCTGTAAATAACGTACAATTACATATCCCAGTTGAATATAGTAATAAGTAAAACCAACATGGTTGGTCTCTTACAAAAATATGTATACGACGCCAACACAAGGTACTCTCCATGCGTTGCATAGTTTCAGTAAAGTTCCTGAAAATAGTGAAATAGTGAAAATAAGGATAGCGTAATAAGCGTATATCGCCGTATATTTTACGTGGACACCCATCGAATACTGGGGCTCCTGGTGATGTATAGAAATGAGTGCAAACTTTGCAATGAAAAATATATACCTATGAATTATATCTCAGAGTGTGATTCAACCTTCCAGGCTATCTAACATGAAGTACGAAGAACTATGTTACTATTTCATCTCTTCCGATATACTAGAAGATACACTTGTTATCTCCTAACTTCTGTATTAAGGCCATATATCAGATATAACAAAGCCTGGACAAACGTAATATGTGATTTTTTTTCCCTAAGTGATATACTAAAAGACATAGTTATATGATTTCTTAAGATTTATATGATATAATCACAATGACAGTGCATCAAAAGTACCAAAGCTTAGTTTACCGGGGGGGGGGGGGCAAATATAAGGTTTAACTTTATCAAATAAATAATGGCTCTGACTATATTGTTGAATCCTTTATGTAAAGCTCTGAAGTTGTGTGTAAACATCTTTCTGTCCAGGAATTAGATTAATATGCAATGCATTATGAAGCAGAAAATTAAAGGAGAAAAATCTTGGGTATATAGACAGGACGTTATGTCACTTTGCATGACACAGGCACGAATGGTAGCGTCTGATATTCTAACAATAACAGCGACACAACTAGCTACAACAACAGTAGTAACAACGACAATAACAACAAAATGATAAACATAGTGGTGGTAGTAGTAGAACAACTAATAATACTATTACTACTACGACTACTAATGATGATGATGATAATGATAAAAGGATTATAATGATGATGATAATGATAATAATAACAAAAATTATAATGATAATATTAATAATTATAATAATAATAATGATAATAATAATGATAATAATGATAATAATAATAACATTTATAATATTGATAATAATATCAATAATAATGATAATGACAATAACAATAATGATAATGATAATAATAATGATGATAATGATCATATCAATAACAATGGAGATAATGATAATAGTAATAATAAAGATAGTAATGATAAAAAAGTAACAATAAACACAATAATAATAGTAATGATACTTATGATAATAATTATGCTAATGATAATGATGACAACAACAATAATAATGATGATGATAAAAAAGATAACAGAAATTATAATAATAATAATAGTGATAATCAGAACCATAATGATGATATTCATAATAATAACCATTATAATAATGAAAATGACTTAGTCCATCTCTGGTGGTCTATTCAAGGGTGAGAGAGCGCTGAGGATCCACCCTTTCAGTCTCAAGTGTATTTTGCTCGCGTCTAGTGAGAGAGCAAACACGACTTCACTGTTGGCACGTTGAGGGTGTGGTGACATGAGAGCGTCCTCTTACATATTTCCTCGAATATGATCTAATAAGTCCATTTCTCTTTTTTTTATTGTTTTTTCATTTGTTTTCTATATTTCTCTGGATTTTTTTTTAAGTTAATGATTATGTTGTTGTATGAGTGTCCTTTGGTTAAATTGCTATGATATAAGTTATCCTTTCTGATGCTTCTTTCAATTGTATATCCGATTTTACTGAGGTGAAGATACATGGTGATAGATAGAAATAAGATATACTCTTTGTCAAAGGATTTTTCGATGTTATCGCCTTTTAAAGAAAAATAGAAGAAAAAGAAAAAGAAAAAAGTAATGCCTATTAGTCACTCGAACAGGTGGACCACCCTGACCCCCCCCCCCCATTTTTAGGGTATCTCAACATCCCCCCAAAAGACACTCCTCGTTAACAAACATGTCTTGACCTCTCTCTGTTGACCTCTGCTGACCTGTCGTCCCTTCCAACCGTCGAACGTGGGTGGGTGTCCTCCCATCCCTATCCTCCATTGTTCCAAAGGATTTCGAAAGTAAAGAAGGGAGTATATCGGTAGTCTATCTTGTGACTCCGTGTTTGTTGAGGGCGCGTGATAGGCATCTTGGAGGGAGAGATATATGGTAGTTTTAACGGGATTATTTGGAATTTAAAGCCATACATGCGAAGGTTCATTGG
>NW_028234405.1:17144109-17149109 GCF_977035675.1 Penaeus japonicus | reverse complement strand
ATGCGTATAACTAAAAACTAAAAGAGAAAATTATATCAAATTCAACACAAGTTATTATTTTAGCTAATACAACTGAAACCAGTTTCCCTGACACGTCATGACATGGTTAAATTGTTTTCCTGTACCACTGTGTATTGTCAATAACTAAAAATATTTTTGCCAAATTATGAAGTATATATTATCTAGTATCATTGTATAATTAACCATAAGGTAAATTACAGTTTAGTTAAAGGAATTGAATCGAAATTAGAGTTATTTGAGCACAAATACAGTCGTGTGGATTTCCGAATGGCATAGGCAGACGCTGTTCCTCCATTGATCCGCCCCCCGGTGGCAAACTATGACTCTCTAACTTCATATTTGACGACGAATTTCTAAGGTATGTAAAGTCTGTGAAACTCGAAGTGTTATCAGAGCACAGGGAGGACTGTAAGCTTAGTAGGTTTGTGGTTTTTAGGAGTTTAGTTTGTGTGGTTGTGCGAATAATCGAGTGTAATGTAATGTTTACGCCCCTTTGACAGATCGGGTCATCGTGAGTAATTGGAGTTGTTATTATTTTTATCCGTGTTATTTCGCCATAGAAGGGGATTTTAACCTCTCTGTACGGACAATGGGAAGGGGATGATTGTTATGGGAATTATTTTGCATTGAGAAGTTAGCAAAGTAACTATATTTACCATGTACTTAGGCCTCTTGAACTGCCATGACCCTAATCCATGGGTTGCCTTTTAATCTTGGAGGGGGTTCTGTACAAAAGATGCTGATACTAACGAATTTTGTATCGGTAGATTGCATTTATTGTATACTGTATTGATTAATTTAGTTTATGGAAGTTGATTAGGGCAACAGTATTTGCAGTAATTACATTGGGGTGGCACCCAGTAATCTCTGCAGCTTCTTTACCTATTGGTGCCATGGCTAAAGATCAGCAAACCTCTACCATGTAGATTTTAGCAGATTAGAGCATTAACCCTCTGACGACAGTGCGTCACACCCTTGTGACACAGCTAAATTCCTGATACCGGGGTGTCATCCCAGTGTGACGTTTCTAATGCAATATTGCAATGGCGTAGGGGTTTTCGCGTAGTGCGGACCCGTCGGGAAAGGGTTAATATCTCTCAGTTGATTGTCAGTGTTTCCTAATCAGTGCATACCTGGGAGAGTTTTGCTTGCCTTTTCTATTGCACTATATGCATGATTAGGCTTATGCCTTTGAAAACCCCGGCATTCTGACCATTCAGAGCTGGAACAGCCCCGGCGTGAATGGGTTAAAAGAAAGTTACAGGATGAAAAACCCCTAGCTATCAAATGCAGGTCATTTCAGCTTCATATTTCATTATTAGGATTTTAAAGCATTTTCAATCAAATATCACAAGGTTTTAGATATACCACAGTGTTAATCTCTTGAAGGCTTTTAATTTGAGTCTTTAACCCATTCATGATGGAGCAAGTTTTTGCCTAATGCTGGTCCCTCTGTGAAGATAACAAGCACATGCTCCCCCCACATGTGAGATCTCTCTCGGAGCAATGACGTTCAAGGAGTATATACATACGTAATTATGTAAAACACGTATGAAGAGGGAGAGATCATGAAGTGACAGGATGTCATCTGGCTTGAGCGAAATATTCCCTTGACATGATAACATGTCATCTGGCCTGAATGGGTTAAATATTTTGAGGAAAGTAAATGTAAGGTATATAACAAATTTACTATCACTCGGGAACCACGTTATGGACCACCAGTAGTACACACATGATCCTCGGCATGTTTTGATTTGGCAGGTTTCTTTGCCTCTAGGCTACTTACCAGTGGTGGGAGTCAGGTTAGGTTAAGGTTGGTGATGAGAAAGGCAATTGAGAAAGATGCTTTTCCTCTTGCATATGAGGTGTTTTAAGGGATTTTGACCTTTATTTCAAGTGGAAATAATTTGTTACCCAAAATAAAAAATCTCCCAAACGAAGACTAAAAATCACTCAAAACACAAAAAGAACAGTAATGTTTGGTTTCTGAGGAAAGATTGTGTAAGAATGCAATAGATAGATGTTTAATGGTTCTGGCATTGCTAGTTCTTGAGCTGTAAAGTCAGCCTAAACCCTTTTTAAATGCTTTCATTGAATAAACAGTATTCTGCTAGTCCAGAACCAAAGACTGAAAGACTTTCAACATCTCTGTTCCCCCAGTCGCATTCAGGGTACAATATTTCAGGATTCACCAAGGCCAGTATTGGTATTTGGCATACTGAGAGCTAGGATCTACTTACCATTTTCAATAAATGCACTTAAAATGTATATTACATTGAATCAAGTGTGTACCACACAGTGAAACATCAAAAAGGAAAAAAGTTATTGCAGCTACTCTACACATTTGAAAAAATAATATTGCAGTTACCCCTTAAATAAGAAGGAAAATAGGAATAAGTTAATGCATATAAAACACAAAAAACATTGCACAGTAAAAGCAAAAGCAAATTTGTTTTTTTCAGAGAAAACTGAACTATTCATGTAGATCTATATTTAGTAGAAAGTGATATACCATGATGTAACAATATGATATATTAGTATGTGTGTAGAACAGGGAGATGGGGGAGAAAAGAATGAAGGGAGTTTCTTACCAGCATTGCTGTCACATTCACAGTTTCATTCACAGGAAGAAAGAGGCAGGGAACATCACTGTATGAGGGCCTACATAGGGCCTGGGGATATGGGGCTGATATGGTGGGTGTGACTGAAGGAAACTTCAGCATAGGAAACAGAGTTGTGGTGAAAAAAGATATTGGGTTAATGCTAGAAGAGTGTATGCTTAACATGTACACTAGATTCAAGGTCCTGAAAGTCACCAAAAGAAATCCATATTCACACATGTTAAGTGACAATAGCCACTAGATTCCCTGTAGATACGGTAAGTCATTCATATGGACTCTCTAAAAAACATTTACATTGTTTGTGATATAGAAGGTCACACTTCATGATTTAAGGAATGAAACAAAAGCAATGTAAGAAAGTAGCTTTTATGGCCTATACACTATAGGGATGGTCTTACTCCATTCATGATGTCAAATATTATTACATGCATTCCAATAGAGGCATCCACACTACCAGTAATGGTCAAGGAAGAGTCCAATTGCACTCCAATTATGATCCCTTCTAAAGATATTTTGAACTGGATAGACAGCATCCTGTAGTGTGTTTCTCTTCATCAGTTTGTCCTCAGTTTTTGATACTATTCCCCTTTGCTGCCTATCTCTCAAGATCAGATGATCCCACACGCATCCATTTATGACTTCATTTTTATTGTCTTCTTTCCTCTCCTCCAATGCAGTGGAGATCATTGCCAACTTTTATGAAAATTCACAAATCATCCATCAATGATAATATGATATATCTGGTGAGAACATCCCATGACTGGATGTGTTGGTACACCAGTACTCTGAGCAGAATGAGAGTGTCAAGTGACTGTTCCCTATGGTTAGTATAGGGACTTCAGGAGAGTTGGTTGAGGTTTCAAAGGAGGTTAGACTAGGCCTACTTACCCTTTTTGAAGGGAGAGAGAATAGGTATTTCCTCCATATTTAAGAAGTGACCTGTTACTGCATTATTAGTTTTCTAATTTTTGGTTAAGTTCTAGATATACCTACTGCTGCTTTTATATTGTGGAGCTTTGAAATCTCAATGCCTCATTACTTATCCTCTAATCTCTTGTCAGGTGAATTTAGAATTTAGAATAAGATGCTGCCAATCCATTGGTGCTGTCATGTATACATACACTGTCCACTATGGTTTTATTTTATTTTATTTCTTATTTTTACACTGCCTATAGATGGTTCCACCTGACCATCACCTGTTTACTCCATTCCTTGAATTTCTAGAATTATTACTGTTATTATTTAAATGAACATTATGATTATAGTAATAATAATGAAGAATAGCAGTTTGTAACTATAATAATAATTACAAAAATATTTGTTTCCCCCCAAAAGAAATATAGGAATGGCTTAAACAGGTTAGGTAGGCCAACTAATTGACTCCTGGGGGATGAAGTGCTTGTGGAACAACCACTTATGTTTAAAAATGTGTTGGGAGATCAAGGGAATTCATGGTTTTGGATGTGTGAGAGGGAAGTTAAGCTGGTAATTGTAAAATGCTTTGGTATCCTTCCCTCATTTCTAGAAACAACTCATTCAGTAGGCACCTTAGACCACCTAGTATTGTTATTATACAGGGGAGCATAGTTGGCAGCTACTTTTTTCCATTTTACAACCTTGCCTAAGAATACTCTGTTTCAGTGGCACCCTGTTGATTATTGGTGTGTTGCTGAACTAATGCTCTTCAGTCATAGAATAAATAAAAGGTTCCATTCATTATTTATGCACTATACAAAAGTCTGAATTGAACCAGGAGTTCTGGGTTTGCATGGGTCACAGCATCATAAGGGACAAATGTTATGGAATTCTAGAACAATTTCCAGAATTGAAATCTATCTGTGTAGCCAAATAGTAGTAGAAACCAGCTCATCTGATATTTTGATGTGTTTACCATTCAAGGTAATTATAGATGTGTATTTATATATGAGTTGATGTTGAGTGCGTGTATGGTTATGAGTATTATCTTGTATTCATTATATATCAAATGCATACATTTAGAAAATATTTTTAGGATTGACTCCACTTTTATTTTAGTGCAGGTTTTGTTTGTCGTGGAGTGGGCAGTGATAAACAGACTGTGATTGGCTATGATTTTTATTCATGTTGCTATAACATATTACACAAACCATAATCAGAGGAATTTTAGTATGGTAATTTACGTATGTATTTATATTTATTTATTTATTTACTTTCAGAACCTCCAAGATGTTGGGAGGGTTGTTTATATACAACCATAAGGGAGAGGTACTCATATCCCGAGTATACCGAGATGACATCGGGAGAAATGCGGTGGACGCATTCCGAGTGAATGTGATCCATGCTCGCCAGCAAGTCCGCTCTCCAGTCACTAACATTGCT
>NW_028234405.1:17129109-17139109 GCF_977035675.1 Penaeus japonicus | reverse complement strand
TAATCCTTTATTGGCTGCAGCATTTACAGATGAAAGTAAAAATCAAACTACAAAATACATTCAATTGACTTTTACATTTGTTTGTGTTCTCTAATCTTTTGTGTTTTGCATCTATTTTTCGATTATTGCTTTGAAATGAAAGCTGGACATGAGAATTACATTGATAATGAAGAACACTTGAAATAAGAGGCCTTTTAGTTTTTATTTGATTTTAGTTTTTATTTCTCTTTTAGTGTGATGCTGGAAGGAATCTTAAAACATTTTTGGCAGAAATATGAATTGGTTTACATTGAGATGCTTGATGCCATTACATTTTTTGAGTTTTTGACTATAAATACAATATCAGTGTTTTGTCTTACGATCTACACTAAACAATCACTTCAATTTCCTCAAATTTAATCTGCATAAAAAATATTTGTAAATTTGTAATCTACATATCATTGCTTGAAATAGCAGGCAGTCCTTTATCTAAATGGATTTCCAGTGATTCATTTTCTTTTTTATTAATTGCGTTAGTGATAAGTCTTCATTATGGAAATGGATTGTGATTAAAAAAGTCACTGACTGATGATAGAATTTACAAAGATATAAGATATTTTAAAAGATACTTATATATTGGTCAATTATTGCCAACATTAATGATTTTTAATGCCATATTTAGGTGTGAAACTCAACTCAGATTCAGTTTGACATTTATTCCCAACTGTGAGAAGCTCTCAGCCATGTTTTAGATTTCGAAATATATATTTTTATGTAAACTTTAAGGTCAGCAAGAAATCTGAAGGTTTTGATTATAAACAGATATGAAGTAAGTACTGTAGTTTTGTATTTCAGAAAGTTTTATTTTATATACTGACTAGCTTAGCATGGCATTAATTTCTCGTATGAAGAAAATCAATGTAGATAGCACATAAGTAATTTATTATTTTTATGACATGTCTTTTCCTAGAATCCAAGAAATGAGCAGACAGACTTAAGACTAATCTGCTGGTTTGATACCACAGGTTCGGGTGACGAGAGTCAACGATCAGGAAAGACCAGTATTGCCATTGACGACTGTCAGTTCCACCAGTGTGTGAAGCTGTCCAAGTTTGAGACTGAACATTCCATATCATTCATCCCCCCTGATGGTGAATTTGAGCTGATGAGGTAATCCTAGCTTTATGTTTCTTAGATTTGCATGCAAGCCAGTAGAAGTAGATTCTGTGTGAGATTTCTTTTAGCCCATTCATGCCAGGGCTTATGTTTGTGTAATGTTGCTCACGCCAGCTAGATAACAAGCATGTGCAGTGACTAAGCATGAGATCTCTCCCGGCATTAAAAATTATCTAAAAAAAAATTGTTCCATGGAATAAGAAAGTTGGGATTCATGTAATAATAAATTGACACTCTTCATTGCTAATAAACCATGTTTTAATATTAGAATCATGTGATTTACAGGTACCGCACAACGAAAGATATCTCCCTTCCATTCCGAGTGATTCCCCTCGTACGTGAGGTAGGCCGCACTAAAATGGAGGTGAAAGTAGTCATCAAGAGTAACTTCAAACCTTCGCTCTTGGCTCAGAAGATTGAGGTAAAAGATTCCTCTGTAACTTTCTCTTTAAGTAGAACTTTCCAGCAGTCTCAGGAGGTTTGAGATTTATATGAAAATAATGATATTTTCCAAAGAATATTGTACTTTATTATATCACTCTGTTTCATTAGGTTTATAAAGATTGAAGTGATAGTTGCTTGTTTCTTGTTTCACTGAATTACAGTACAAGCTAATCAACCTCTTCCTATGTAGGTGCGCATCCCAACTCCTCTCAATACTTCTGGTGTGCAGCTCATCTGCATGAAAGGGAAAGCCAAATACAAGGCATCGGAAAATGCTATCGTTTGGAAGTAAGTATCAACATATCTCTGATTTTATGTTAATTATATATTTACTTTCACAGAGATTCAGGACCAGATTGAAATATGTAATAATAGAACAGGAATTATATTTTTCCCTTATAGTTAGGATGGAAAGGACATTATCAGTCATAGTTAGATTTTTTCTTATTTCATTGAACATGACCTTTATTAGGGATACTTATGAGTTAGTCGTCCATGTATATGGATACCTGGGCATCATAAATGATAGGAAAGGAATCTCAGCAAAATTGCTTCCTCTTTTCAGGATCAAGAGAATGGGAGGTATGAAAGAATCCCAAATTTCAGCTGAGATTGAGTTGTTGCAAACTGATACTAAGAAGAAATGGACGAGACCTCCAATATCTATGAACTTTGAGGTAAGTTTGTGTAATAGAACACTGTGGTGGCATTTTTTTTAGGCTTAGATGAAGATTCTCTTTAAAGCATATCTTACTGTAATTTAAATGTTTGGGATTTCTAAGCAATAGCTAATATTTTGTGTGGATGCTTGCTTTTGCCTTGTTGTAAGAGCAGGCCAGGGACTTGCGTAGAAGTGATTTACCTGGATTTTATGGAATAAAACTTGTCAAGCAATGGAGCTGATATTCATATGCTTTTCAGTTCAGTTTCTTTTTTTATACATTTTTAGTTTGATGTTTTTTATACGGGTTGATAATGTAAAATGTAAAACAAAGAAGCTTAGGCAAAGTATAAAGTACATGAAAGTATTCTAGAAAATCCAGGTTCAAACCTAAAAGAAGTATAGGTAGGTACTCCCCAGGCATTTTCTTGGTACCAAACAGAGTTAAATGTTTACGGAACTTCTTTTATTATTTATTTGGTGCACATTTGATTTTCCCCTCTCATTTCTTTAATCATCTTCATAGTTGTGAGTGTGTAAGAAATTGTTAGTATGTATATGGAAATGTGATTTTCTGTGTGTATACAGGGAACATAATTTAAGTTGCTAAGACTTAAGATTTAACAAGTATTTATTGCAGAAAATCCACAGTTCACAGGAAACAGGGGAAACCTTATTGGCCCATTTTTTGTTTCTTTGGCTTAACCCCCTGTAGATGAAATTATCAAATTGGAAACTTTACTATTCTACATATGTCAGTTTTTTAAGTACCCTTTGCTTAGTCTTGATTGAAGCTGGTTATAGTAGCAAGAGCTGCTGCATTATTATAATTTAATTTCCCAAATGTAGTTTATGATTCAGCCAGTGAATGTAGCTTTACTGTTTTTGAGCAGCAGTGGTTAATAGTCCCACTTTTAATGTTAGTAAGTTATAATGGCATATTGCCTTGCAAGTAGAAAAAGCAAAAAGCAAATAGCTCTCTTCGCTAGGCACATGAGACTTAAGTTACTAGGGAAAACAAAAGTTGTAGTTCCAGTGTAAGGAATTTGTTGACTTCAAAAGAGATGTCATTCCCCATGTCTCTTGCTGGCTTCAAAAATGCAATGGCAATAACAGGTGCTGTGATTATGAATGAAAGCATCTGTTGTTATACATGTGCAAATCTTAGGCAGCACCATCTGGAGAAATTGCAAAGCTAAAGGCAAGTACATAAAATTGCAAATTGCTGACAGTAAGTAAACTATTTATGATAAGATGATCATTAATCATGCTTTGTAATTTTAAAGATAATGAAATAAGATATGACAAACTTTATAATTTGAACATGGTGCTAGATTCTTGCTCATCTGATGTAAAGTTAGATGTGACATGCCTAATTTTAGCTTTGATTGAGGAAGTGATATGTGCAAATGTGTTTGTATGTGTATGTAGTTCATGTACACCATAGTTTTTGTTGAAAAAATAATTAAATGATATGTGGATGTTCACATATACACTCCTTGTTATACATGTCATGAGCATTGATGTGATATCATTCGTTCAATGTAATATGCATGTTTCTCAACATGTTAAAACACTCACTTTCTTTTTTTTTAATGTAAGTATAATTGTCCTTTTTAATTTTTATGCATGCAAATAAATTGTCATAATATTTTGTATGATTAATAGCATTGGGAAATAAATGTTTTTGCAGATATGTGAATATTCATTAGTTGAAAATTTGTACTTAGTCTTTGGGCATGTGAAATTTATGCAGAGATTGATAGAAGGTCTATTATGGTAGTAAAATTGACTAGATTAGATGAAATGCATTCCCAATACTTAGTCTTGTTATCTGTAAATGTAGGTTTAACGGTCAACTTGGGAATGCAAACAGAATTAATATACCCCAAACTAACAGATGTTCTCTCTCTTCTCTCTCTCCCCCAAAGGTACCGTTTGCCCCATCTGGCTTCAAGGTTCGCTACCTCAAGGTGTTTGAGTCGAAGCTCAACTATTCTGACCATGATGTAATCAAATGGGTGCGCTACATCGGACGGTCGGGACTCTACGAGACCAGATGCTAATGCCATGTAGCTTGGTTTATGTCGAGATCAGTAGTTCATGGTACTGCAGCATTGCTGTATCGTATTTTTTATTTTTATCTTTATTACCTTTTTTTTTATTATTATTATTATTATTTTTTATTTATTTTTTTTTTGAGATAGGTATTTGGCGGGCGAGCTACTCCATTTATTTAACCATGTTTGAAGTTGTGATTCACCTATATCTCTTTTTTTTTTCTTTCTTTTTTTTTCTTTAGAGAGAACGAACAAAGCAATTTATCATCAGGTGACTAATTGCAAAGTATGAAGTTATTTTGCTAGAAAGTTTACTGCAAAAATTCTTTTTATTGGTAAATAAATGGTCACATATATTCTTTTCAGTAATTGTACATTTTCTTTTAGCAGATAGTATATGAAAGTCAGTGATAGATTGGGTAATAATTCACTGGAACAGATAGGTCATATTCAGAAAGGAAGTTATCATTATATTACTTTTGTATTTATTTTTATTTATTTATTATTATTTTTTTTTCCTCCAAAGTTGTTAGCCAAGTTTAAACTGACGTGAGATGTGTTCACCGAGAACAATAAAAAGATAGGCTTAGAGGTTGTTGTTATCAGTAGTTGTTCATTACTTGCATGTGTAAATATATATAATATAAATTTATTTAGTCATTTAATTTTTATTTGAAGACTATAGGTTCAATTATCATTTATAAAACCAGTGTAGAATTAGCCAGTGACGTTGATAAAAACTATGGACATTCCCCCCACTTTTGTCTAGTATATTTTTTTTTGTTTTTGGTCTTTTTCCTTCTGTATTGTCATGTATCTCTGTCATCATATTGTGGAGGATGTCACATCCACAGGTGTTCCATGTTATATGGTAAGGAAACGATAGGTGTGAGAAAGATGGTGGATTTTGCTAAATGACTTTGAAAAAGCGTTCTGTCGAAAATGATACAAACTTTATCAGTCTCTTGTTATGTTTGTCTGTTTTTGTTGTTGCCACAGTAGACTTTGGAAAGTAAACTTATTTTTTTCTCTCTTATTTAAAAGATTTGATGTTCAATAATTTGAAGGAAAAAAAATATTGATCAATGTCTCAAAAGTTATGCTTTGATTTCACATGGCTTGGTTGCTCCCAAGATTGTTTACATAAAATCTCTATTGCATGTGTTTTGATTTTTTATTAATTGCTTTCTAACAATGGGCAAAAAAAAGACTTTCCAATCCTTCTAATTGGGCTTTAAGGCATCTTCTCCTTAACATTAGTTTATTTATTCATTTTCTTTTATTTGTTTTTTGCTTTGGCATGGTAAGAAGTAGCTTTGGTGTAATGTGACTAAAATATGAGCAGTGGAAGTTTGGCTGATACCTTTTAACAGGTACCTTCTACTCTGTTGGCCAGGCAGTTTTATCAATTCTTAGTCACTTTATTATCATTATTATTACCATTGTTTTAATTGTATTACTTTGGTTAAGAAAGAAGAACAAAAGAGTAGATCCTTATAAAAAAACATTAAATACAAAAGACTAGAACCTTTTCTAAATGCATTTGTGAGATTCATCATACAATATTATGTTATATATTCATTATTTGACTTTAGTGCCCTTGAATCAGAATTCAAGGTAATTATACATTACTTATCACAGAACGATTTTAATAGTTGCAGTTTAGTATGAGATATTTCTCCTCTGATAAGACAATGAAAAAAGTTGCATGGTTCTTGCCTGGTCAGCATGAATTCTGCCATACTGTCGAGTCCCGGCTGGCCGATGTTGTGCGCCCAGGTGATGACGTCATGGTCTATTTAAGTTTCAGGATGATATTTCTATTATTATTATTACTGCATTTACCAAAATTGCCCCCACCACCTTCCAAGTGTGTTGGTCCATCTCTTCTCGTAAGTGTGGGTTGACATAACCTGGCTTGCGACCTCCTTGTCCCACCACCATCACCACCGTGTTCTGATGGACCTCAGCCTTGATTTACAACCGCTGGTCATGTAGTTTTAGAGGAACAAAAGTACTCCTCAATGTCTTGTGCCTTTTATTATGATCCTTGATGTGGTGATGTAATGTTTGTGGGTGTGATGATGTGAATGTGCAAATTTGTCATGCCATAGATTTGGAGGGAAGATTTCCATATAATAGAGACCATTAACTGCTCTTGAAGTGTGATGAACCATTCAATAGAAAAATACCGTTCATATCTTTAAGGAAGAATATGGAAGGTGGAGTTTTATGAACTTGAGAAAATTATGGTATTTATGATATTGCCATACAAGATCACTGATAATTTTTAAGTACCTGTGTCTAAATTTATTTTATTTATTTTGCTTACTTCTCTTGCATTTGCTGTGAAAACTTTATACTTATTTAGTTTTTAAATAGTAGTAGGAGCAGTAAATACGGTAACATGACAAGAAATTTTAAACATGAAAAACTCATATTTTTCATATAAAAAATACAGTGGTTGTTGTAATCTTACCACTTATTTTTGCAAATAAGAAATCCAGGAAAAATATCAAATGCTAACTAGTAGAGTGAACAGCTGGATTGTCTTGTTAGTTTTCTTCAACTTGAACTGCCCTTTGGAGCAGATGACATGATCACCAAGAATTTGTATAAAGAACAATACAACAGGTACTTCATCTCAAAAGTTGTCTTTTATCTTAATATCTCCTCCAGTAAAACAGTTAATCTTAAATACACAGTATTAGAAAAATATATGAAGCGCTGTTTCTCAAGGGGCAGATAAACTTGTATGCATTATAAAAGAGAAGAAAATATATATGATTAAAAGACTTTAAAAACTACCAAGTAATTTCATCTCTTGAAAAATGTATATTTTAACATGTCCATAAAATAGTTTTTTTTTTCAGATTTTTACTATATAATCTGGCAAATGCTGCAAAATTATATCCTCTGACTGGTGTGGCTTTCTCTTCCTTACTAATATAATTACTAATAGGTAATTAGGCAAACTGGGTAGACTTGGTGTTTGCTTTGCATGGGAAGTTCTAATTAGTGGAGAGATTTGCTTTACGAAATTTAGATCATACAGAGAGGCTGAATGTAGTTCTGCTTTCATGGTTACAGAAAAAATATCCATATATGTTAATACTTTAATCATGAACATATACAAATGTGATGTATCACATTTACATTTATACCATGAAGAATAATACAAGGACAGGCAAACAAATACAGACTAGTACTCAAATTCACTCGCAAGTGTTCCCACTCCTATACATATTTCTGTATGATTGGTTTGGAGCAATTGAAAGTCCTCAGCTTATGAAGATATGATATGAAAGTCCTCAGCTTATGAAGATATGATATGTAAAGTAGCCATGACAAAATCCTGCAATCTTTTCTTTTCAGGAAACACGGTTTTCTGTCAGTCATGGCTGTTACTCATATTATTTCCCTTTTGTTTGCTCATTCTTCTACTTCTGACATTATCTTATCGTGGTACAATGAGACACAATATATGGACAAACTTTTTTTCTTTTTTTTAATTGTTTGTGTAGTTCTTTTATAGCAAGTTAATTTTTCTTACAGCTAGGACTAGTCACTTATTTTCAAAATTATTTGAAATAGTGTGTTTGAAAGAATCTTTAGTGGAACAGTATTGTGTTCTCAGCCAATTTTCTTTAAAAATTAGATACTTGGAAAAGGTATGAATGAGAGCAAGTGATATAATAGATTCATTTTGATGATGTCTACCTTAGAGTGTGATTCTGATGGTGATGAAATAGAAATGCATATCTTGCTCAAATAATGTACATCTCATTCATACCTTTCCCACATTTGTCACAATAAATTCTGATAAAGTCATCTTTCATGTTTTCATTAAAAGGAGTAAGATTTATTTATATTCAATACTCACTACCTGATACCTTGTTGGTAGGCAACATCTGTAGTTCCCTACATTATTGAAGATTATAATGCATATGTATTTTTTTAATTGACCATCTCTGGATGGGTGGTACACTACGGTACCGCGCATTCAAGGCCCGTTCGCTGGGTGACGCCATACAGCGTCATTTATTTAACTGATTTAGGCCTATGCGTTCGAGAGCCCCGGCATTGTAACATGCAAGGCTGGAATGCCCCCGTCGTGACTGGGTTAAAACATGTATGACTGTGAGCAGCAACTTTTGATTGATAAACAGTAAAAGAAATACACTTTTTTTCAAGTGCAAAGGTCACTTGAATTAATAAAAGTTTTATTATTATTGCTCTGTGAAGGTTCACAGTTTTTATACTCTAAGTAGTCCTGTGCCAAATCTTAGCTGTTGAAGCAAAAGAAATCTAAGTGAGCAACTAAAGAGGCAAACGTGGAGGTAGAAGTAAAATTTTGTAAATGTATTTTGAAGTAGAAACTGAGGAAGTTACAATTGGGTAACCCAGATCTGAAATTTCATTGAAATGCTATTAATTAGAATTTAGTAAAGATATTTAGGAAGTTACTTCTAAGAATTGGAAAGAATAAAAGAAAAAAGAATGATTAATTGCTTTCCCATTCTTTAATATTGGTTCTTGTTTGTACCCAACCACCCCATTACATTTAAAGGTTTTGTTTACAAATAATGATTGATTTTAAAAATTATCAGAGGATACAATTATTCTCTGTTGGACTCTCCAGTTTATTTCTTATGACATATCTTAATGAAGACATCTCCTTTTTTATGAGTGAGTGGCCTAGAAGACAGCAATGGATAACGGATGCAGAAATGCTGTTTCAGGTACATCCCCACTGACACTGGAAACATGTTTGGTGTTTGGATATTTATTGTACACAGATGGCTCCATTAAGAAATTAAATACTAGGCATACCTGACCTCATCTATTTGCTTCATTCCTGAATTTTTTTAAGAAGTTATAATCGTTATTAACATTATCATTATCATTGATATTATCATAATGTTAATGGTAACAATAGAAAAACTGAATTTGTAACTGAGACTTTATTTGATATATACACATACCATTTATTTCATTTATTCATTCATTTTTATATTTTTTATCTATTTACTTATTTATATATATTTTAGTTAGTTATCTATATCAAAACAACCACAGTTGACTGTATGTATGTATACATGCACTCATGGCAGCAATTAATAAATAGAAGAAACTACTCTCAGCTGCCAATCAAGTTAACAGGTAGATGAAGGGAATATTAAAAATAAGTATGTGTTCTTAAAATATATATAATATCTGCAAATGATTGATATATAAAATTATTATCTTTAATCTCAGAATTGGGAATTTCAAATAAATTTGAAACAGCATTACATGGGTTTAGCCTTTCCCATTTTTATTTTTATTTTATTTTTTCGTTAGTGTTTATAAGTTCATGGGGTGTAATTATTACAAAAAAGTAAGAATATATGTCATACAAAGTAGCCCACATGAGAATAAAATGAGGATAATCACTGTTCACAAAAATATTGAGTTATTCATTTAGTAATACATATATTACTGTTTAGATGTTACCATTCAGTTGCAAAAATGCAAATATTCCTGACAATGAAAATGTCATTTCATGAGAATACATAAATTGCTACATTCCAAATTTAGATAAAAACCTTTAATCACCCAGAAAGTACCAAGAGACTCCATAACTCTGTGCGTTTGCTCTCTCTCTCTCTCCCTCTCCCTCTCTCCCTCTCTCTCCCTC
>NW_028234405.1:17111609-17119109 GCF_977035675.1 Penaeus japonicus | reverse complement strand
TTAACGCGCGACGAAGGGAATGCTGCGACGAGTAAGTTATGGCGCGCTCTACGAGGTTGCACATTTAATTTCATATTATGAATATTTGTGAGTGTCATAGTCTCATGACCAAATCCCCAGAAGTCTGCGGGGATACACATATTTCAAACCATGGATATTTGTGAGCCTGTGCTTGTGTTGAAAGATAGTGTCTCGTCTGCACATTTAATTTCAAATAAATATTTGTGTGTCAGTGGTGGTGTCATGACCAAACTCCAGAAAGTCTGCGGGTATACACACACTATTTCAAACCATAGATATTTGCGAGCCGGTGCATGTGTTGAGTGATAGTGTCTTGCCCACTCAGAGAGTCTACAATGCTACAATATCATTTCAAATTTGAAAATAATTTGTGAATCGGTGTCTGTGTTAAGTGATAGCATAGTATCTTGACTACTCATACAGCAAGAAGAGTGTTGACATGTGTGACCAACAAGAAGCCTTGGATTCTTCAAAGGGGGAGGATATTACTGACATGAATCATACATTCAGTCCAAACACTATAGATTCCCATGAGTGCTTGAGTAGCTCTATTGCTGACAAGGAAACTTAGCTCCAGCGTGGCTTTACTCTCGGACACCAGGCTGGGGGGGGGGAGCACTCCTCAAGCAGACACACCAGCCCAAGCCTTGGAAATAGAGGTTTCAACGGCTGGTATGTTGATACCGTGCCCAACTGAGGTAATAGGGATTTCAACATGGGAGCACCTTGAAATAACGGCCGGTCTGTTGATACTGTGCCCAACTGAGGTAATAGGGATTTCAACGTGGGAGCACCTTGAAATAACGGCCGGTCTGTTGATACTGTGCCCAACTGAGGTAATAGAGGTTTCAACGTGGAAGCACCTTGTAATAGCAGCTGGTCTGTTGAAACTGTGACCAACCCAGTTAATAGCAGTTTCAATGTTGGAGCACCTTGTAATAGTGGCCGGTCTGTTGATACTGTGCCCAACTGAGGTAATAGGGATTTCAACGGGGGACGCACCTTGAAATAACGGCCGGTCTATTGATACTGTGCCCAACTTAGGTAATAGAGGTTTTAACGTGGAAGTACCTTGTAATAGCAGCTGGTCTGTTGAAACTGTGACCAACCCAGTTAATAGCAGTTTCAATGTTGGAGCACCTTGTAATAGTGGCCGGTCTGTTGATGCTGTGCCCAACTCAGGTAATAGTGGTTTTAACGTGAGAGCACCTTGTAATAGTGGTTGGTCTGTTGATACCATGCCTAACCCAGTTAATAGTGGTTTCAACGTGGGAGCACCTTGTAATAACAGCTGGTCTGTTGATACCGTGCCCAACTCAGGTAACAGTGGTTTCAACGTGAGAGCACCTTGTAATAGTGGTTGGTCTGTTGATACCATGCCTAACCCAGTTAATAGAGGTTTCAACGTGTGAGCACCTTGTAATAGTGGTTGGTCTGTTGATACCATGAACAACCCAAGTAATAGAGGTTTCAACGTGGGAACACCTTGAAATAACGGCCGGTTTATTGATACTGTGCCCAACTTAGGTAATAGAGGTTTTAACGTGGAAGTACCTTGTAATAGCAGCTGGTCTGTTGAAACCGTGACCAACCCAGTTAATAGCAGTTTCAATGTTGGAGCACCTTGTAATAGTGGCCGGTCTGTTGATACTGTGCCCAACTCAGGTAATAGTGGTTTCAACGTGAGAGCACCTTGTAATAGTGGTTGGTCTGTTGATACCATGCCTAACCCAGTTAATAGTGGTTTCAACGTGGGAGCACCTTGTAATAACAGCTGGTCTTTTGATACCGTGCCCAACTCAAGTAATAGTGGTTTCAACATGGGAGCACCTTGTAATAGTGGTTGGTCTGTTGATATCATGCCTAACCCAGTTAATAGAGGTTTCAACGTGTGAGCACCTTGTAATAGTGGTTGGTCTGTTGATACCATGAACAACCCAAGTAATAGAGGTTTCAACGTGGGAGTACCTTGTAATAGCAGCCGGTCTTTTGATACCGTGCCCAACTCAAGTAATAGTGGTTTCAACGTGTGAGCACCTTGTAATAGTGGTTGGTCTGTTGATACCATGAACAACCCAAGTAATAGAGGTTTCAACGTGGGAGCACCTTGTAATAGTGGTTGGTCTGTTGATACCATGAACAACCCAAGTAATAGTGACTTCAACGTGGGAGCACCTTGTAATAGTAGCCGGTCTGTTGATACCATGAACAACCCAAGTAATAGAGGTTTCAATGTGGGAGCACCTTGTAATAGCAGCTGGTCTATTGATAATGTGCCCAACTCAGGTAATTGTGGTTTCAACGTGGGAGCACCTTGTAATAGCAGCCGGTCTGTTGATACTGTGCCCAACTCAGGTAAGAGTGGTTTCAACGTGGGAGCACCTTGTAATAGCAGCCTGTCTGTTGATACCGTGCCCAACCCAGGTAATAGAGGTTTCAATGTGGGAGCACCTTGTAATAGCAGCTGGTCTATTGATAATGTGCCCAACTCAGGTAAGAGTGGTTTCAACGTGGGAGCACCTTGTAATAGCAGCCTGTCTGTTGATACCGTGCCCAACCCAGGTAATAGAGGTTTCAACATGGGAGCACCTTGTAATAGCAGCCGGTCTGTTGATACCGTGCCCAATCCAGGTAATAGAGCTTTTAATGGGGGAAGCAGCTCATAATAGTGGTTGGCCTGTAAGCACCGTGCCACCACCAGATTATATTGGTGATCATTCTGCAAATATTGTGTCCAAAAGTGTTGAAGAAAGGTTCAGAGAGGGATCAATTCTTGAAACCACCATTACCTGAGTTGGGCACGGTATCAACAGACCGGCCGCTATTACAAGGTGCTCCCACATTGAAACCACTATTACCTGAGTTGGGCACAGTGTCAACAGAACGGCTGCTATTACAAGGTGCTCCCATGTTGAAACCACAATTACCTGAGTTGGGCACATTATCAATAGACCAGCTGCTATTACAAGGTGCTCCCATGTTGAAACCACTATTACCTGAGTTGGTCACAGTGTCAACAGAACGGCTGCTATTACAAGGTGCTCCCACGTTGAAACCTCTATTACTTGGGTTGTTCATGGTATCAACAGACCGGCCGCTATTACAAGGTGCTCACACGTTGAAACCACAATTACCTGAGTTGGGCACATTATCAATAGACCAGCTGCTATTACAAGGTGCTCCCACGTTGAAACCTCTATTACTTGGGTTGTTCATGGTATCAACAGACCGGCTGCTATTACAAGGTGCTCCCACGTTGAAACCACAATTACCTGAGTTGGGCACAGTATCAGCAGATCGGCTGCTATTACATGGTGCTCCCACGTTGAAACCACTATTACTTGAGTTGGGCACGGTATCAACAGACCGGCTGTTATTACAAGGTGCTCCCATGTTGAAACCACTATTAACTGGGTTAGGCACGGTATCAACAGACCAACCACTATTACAAGGTGCTCTCACGTTGAAACCACTATTACCTGAGTTGGGCACGGTATCAACAGACCGGCCACTATTACAAGGTGCTCCAACATTGAAACTGCTATTAACTGGGTTGGTCACAGTTTCAACAGACCAGCTGCTATTACAAGGTGCTTCCACGTTAAAACCTCTATTACCTAAGTTGGGCACAGTATCAACAGACCGGCCATTATTTCAAGGTGCTATTACAAGGTACTTCCACGTTAAAACCTCTATTACCTAAGTTGGGCACGGTATCAACAGACCAGCCGTTGAAACCTCTATTTCCAAGGCTTGGGCTGGTGTGTCTGCTTGAGGAGTGCTCCCCCCCAGCCTGGTGTCCGAGAGTAAAGCCATGCTGGAGCTCAGTTTCCTTGTCAGCAATAGGGCTACTCAAGCACTCATGGGAATCTATAGTGTTTGGACTGATTGTATGATTCATGTCAGTAATATCTTATTGGCATACTGTTAACGGACACAGTACGGTGATAAATTTAGTAAGTGGCTTATGCCCCTGTGGCATCTAGCGATGGAAAGGGTGTAGCAGGTCAGCTGGTGTCACCGAGTGACCCCACATAAACAACCGCACCACATGGCCCCACGCATTTATCACCGAAGATGTGTTTACGTATCACAAACAGTACTACCTTGTTTTCCTGTGCTGACGAAGCCACGATGGGCTGTGTAGGACCACATACATAGAGCGAAGGGAAAGCATAAACAGTCGAGGATAGGCAGTACGAGACATAGTACCATAGACATCACAACTTAGAGGATTAGCGCACGCAAGAGTGAAATGAGGTGTTTCTGTGCCCGCAACGTGTATGTATTGATACTGTTATATCTTCATTGTTATTACTTATGCGAATAGTTAATGTAACTGATTATAAATGCTCCTAAGTATTAAGCTATGATAAATATGATTACTTGGATAACATCACAGTGATGTTATGATACTATACTCCTACGATGTTAAATTCTATCTATTAATGACCTTATGTCATGTATGACATTGTAATCAATATTGTTATCTAGTATGTTATGAATTTATATGTTAATGACGACATTATATTGACAGGTTTTGACCACTATCAATAAAGCGAAGTGTGTGCAAACACTGCGATCTCAGTTATTCCTTGATTTCGCCAAACGGCGATAACAATATGTACATATATATATATATGTATATATATATAAGTATATGTATATATATGTATATATATGTATATATAATTTATATATATATATGTATATACATATATATATATATATATATATATAATTTATATATATATGTATATATATGTATATTTTATATATATATACATATATGATTTAATATATATATATATATATATATATATATATATATATATATATATATATATATATATATATATGATTTATATATATGTATATATGTATATTTTATATATATATACATATATGATTTATATATATATATATATATATATATATATATATATATATATATATATATATATATAATTTATATATATATGTATATATATATATATATATATATATATATAATTTATATATATATATATATATATATAATTTATATATATGTATGTATATATATATAATTTATATATATATATGTATATATATAATTTATATATATATGTATATATATATAATTTATATATATATATCTATATATATATATAATTTATATATATATGTATATATATATATATATATAGATATATATAATTTATATATATGTATGTATATATATATAATTTATATATATATATGTATATATATAATTTATATATATATGTATATATATATAATTTATATATATATGTATATATATATAATTTATATATATGTACATAAAGATAATTTATATATATTACATATATATATGCTCTCGGCTAAATACTACTAAATTAATAAAAGAATAAAGGAATAAAAGAATCGACACTACAGTAATATAAATAAGAGTCAGAAAAACAAGAAAAAACTGCCCCTGACCCTTGGTGTTATCTCACCTTCACTCGGTGGTTAAAACCAAAAAGAGGCATATCACTGTTAATGATAGAAGTGGAGTTTAACTTCTAACCAAGGGAACAAGTAGATCAATAAGTAGCTGCTAACTTCTCCCTTAAGCGGTTAAATTCCTGTTATTATAGTGCAAAGAACACGTTACATTTTCATTGTAAAGCTAAAGGTCGCCAACCCTTTTAAAAGCACTGCAATACACTGAATACACCTACAGGCAACAATTGCTTCCCTTGCAGCTTCAATGTAATGCTCTTGCATAAGCTATTTAAGTAAACTGAGATAAACACTAATACAATTACTCAAAGAAGAAAGCTCAGTATATACACCTTCATACTGTTATCCTGGAAAACCTGTAAATATTTAGAACTTCTAACGTAAGAATAAGTTTTTTTTTCTGGCTCCATAGGTTGACACACAAGTAGCGCAACCTAATGATAGGATTCTTATCATTACTCCTAACTGACTTAAAGTAGATAATGCAATAATCTCTTTTAAATCATATTCAAAGTTCGCCCCCAATCCAGCCATGAATATAGTTAAAATAGATGATAAAAGAAAAATTATTTGAGACGTCTGCCCCTCTAAAGCAAGGCTAAACTGAATTAATAAATATACCCCCGCCGCAACTAAAGTAGACGAAGAAACTAAAGCTGAAACAGGAGTTGGAACCGCTATAGCTGCTGGTAGCCACGCTGGAAAAGGAATCTGAATCTAGTTATTGCTGCCAAGACCACCAGCCCACACAGGATTCCATTTAATCTTATATTGGCTATGTTTTCCAAATAAAATAAAAAAAAACTTCACCCCCACATCTAAAAAATAGAGATTGCCAACAAGATAGCTACATCTCCAATCCGATTTGAGAGAGCAGTAAGTATTCCAGCATTTGCCGATAGTAAATCATTAATGTATGTGTAAGATACCAATGCCAGACCATCTCAACCCAGTGGAATTCTCACTAAGTTAGGGCTAATGACTTGAAATCCTATTGACATAACAAATGCCAACACCAGATATATAAATCGATTTATATTATTATCTCCTGACATATATTCTCCTCTGTAATAAAGCACTATAGAGGAAATAAATATTACAAACCCCAGGAACATAAAAGACATTCAATCTAAAATTAAAGTTATTACAATTGAGCTTGAATTTAGACTAACCAACTCTCACTCGATAAACCACGCTTGCCCTCTTTTTAAACAGAGTAAAGAATAAATAACACAACTCAAAGAACCTCTTAACAAAAATACCATTCTTGATAAATATATTGAAACTATTCATAACACGATTTAAAATGAATTTTATCATATTTTCGGATCCACAAACCGACGTTTTATTTAAACTATTTAAACTTAAAGAATATATATAATACGTGATATCGTGACCACATACACAGGACCGCGGGGCATCAGCCTCGAAGATGACCTGGATTATTGCGCTCACTGGGACACCACGGAGGTCTTCCCAGGGGCGTGTAATGTGCCGAAGTTCAGGTGAACATAAATGGTGCAACAATTGTTGGTACAATATCAATATATGCAGCCTTAATATATGGTTTGATTCCATTTGTTTCTCTTTTTTTTCTTTTTGTCCGTCTCTGGAATGCTACAAAGTTACTTGGATTACCTAATCAATTCTAAAAATCTATTTCCCAAAGTATGGGAAAACTATTCATTCAAGTTCACTTGTTTTATAATTCACATGCCTGAAAAGAACTCTTTAAATCTCAACCTCCGTTCGCTATGAAAAAATGAACATAAATGCTTCAGCATATACACTGACCATCAAATACTGACAATTAGCAAAAAAAAATCAGCCATATAAAAGTCTATCCGCATGATAAAGACAGGCATTCTTGAAGTCCGTTACGTATTCATCAACCTCAAATGCACTCGCTCAGCAGTGGCGCCACGGCCGCCACACGGGGAGAGGGGGGTTGGTGTGGAAGAAGCCTGAGGGGAACATCCCAGAACCCAA
>NW_028234405.1:17101609-17106609 GCF_977035675.1 Penaeus japonicus | reverse complement strand
CAAGGAGAGACCAGTTCACGAATTCGTTATTTTTCTGGTTAACACTTTACATGATTAAAAGTCATACGCATTGTATTTTCTAATAATCCAGGATGAAAATGTGGATTTTTAAAAAACACAATTAGAGGAAATTCCATGGCAGATAAGATCAGACATATATCCAAGAAAACGATACAATTTGCCACTTAAAATTAAAACCAGGAAAAACAACACTGATATTAAACTACACAAAACTAATATTCAGTTATGAAAATTTATACTAAGGTCATTGAAAATGTAATAAGTCAAAACCATGAAATTGAAATCAGCGTCGACTTAAAGGTCGTGGAATATTGTTCAGTAATAACCCAACTGTAAAGTAACAGATAAAGATAAGACTGTGATAAGATAAGGGAATGATTATTAGTCACCTTAAAATCTTGAGAGAACAGAAGATAACTATGCTATGATTGTTGGCATATGGCATTGCCATAAGTGAAATGTGAATCATTACACTATTATGAATAAAATATAATGGAAAATAAACTGTAAACGCAAAAAAATATTCATAACAAGGTAGGCAATGCAGTCTAAACTATCAGTTAAGGCAGTTAAACATTAACTTTGGAAATTACAGTAGAATAAGTCTCTTGTCATTAATAGAAGGTAAAAAATGTCCTCCTTGAAATTTATTTGTGGTAATTACTTTGAGCAGCAATAACGGTAATCGTTAAAATAATGTGTGAAGTTAATTACTTTTTATTTGCATAATAGCAATTAAACAATGAAAGCATAGTTGTTATATGTGGTCATTGTTACCTTGTGTGGGAACGCGGGTATGTAGTCTAAGGAAGTGTTGACTTTACGTGTCTCTTAATTATACGTGTATTTTTCATTTAATTGCATCTTGCCTCTTTCATTGTTCAAATCCTACATCGTGACATAATATAACGGTATCTAACGTAACAGTACCCATGGGAAATATGCAAGTGTTATATGGGCTGAATGCCCCACTACCTCATGAATAAATAAACGCTTATCCGTCTTTTTTACTAAGCGACATGATGACCGCTGTCCAGAAGGTGTGGCACAGGATAATTTCTTACGTTGCATTCAGGTTATCAAGACAATTCCTTCAGGAGGTAAGACAAGAGACAGGAAAGCAGCAAATAACTTTTGGGCAAGTCTAAATGGCCAAACGAGGTGTTGCCATCACCTATTTCGGAGTATCTATCTCAATAGATTTCTGTCATTTATGGAGCTTGTGGCTTGTTATTAGTTTGTCTAACTAGCTCATTGGTAAGGTAGATGGAGTGATTGTTCAAGAAGCAGAATGCATTCACGTGCCATTAATAATATTAAGTAATTGTTGCCGGCTGCCATCTGACCGCCCACCCTCGATGACCGCTTCCCTGCGGGCATAAACCCAACACCGCATCGCCCAACCTCGTTCAAATCACCCAGCACGAATTTACTAAAACCGTACAAACTACGTCAAGCCCATATATAAACCTATGATATCTCAAATCCCTCTCACTTAATTAAATGCCTCTCGAAAAGAGTCCTAAGCATTGATAAAAGATAAAAGAAGTAGAGGTAACACACGGGCCCGGAGTTGCCAGAAGTTCCTGGTCGTCGCCCTCGCCCCCTCCCCTCCCCACCCGCCCCACCCCAGCCCCATTTTCGGGAACGGTCCCCGCGTCTCCCTCCCCTCACGCGGGCGCCCGTGCGAGGCTACGGATCCAGCTGACCGCGAGAGTGCGAGTGTCTCGCCGACTCCCGTGGTAGGAAGACCTGTTCCGTGGATCGTGTGTTCGAAGTTGGTGGTGTTTTTTTTCCCAAGTGAAAGACAACAGTTTATCGGTGCTTCGTGAAGGATAAACCGCCAAAATGTATGATGTGTTCGGGTCGATCCGCGGTCTATTGAAAATAGACTGCGTGAGCATCGACAACAATATCTTCCGCATGCACTACAAAGCCACCATGTTCATCCTGGTGGCTTTCAGTTTGTTGGTGACACAGAAGCAGTATTTCGGCGACCCCATCGATTGCATCGTAGAAGGCGTGGATTCTGGGATCATGGATACCTACTGTTGGATTCACTCGACCTTCACGATTCCCTCTCTGACCGGAGCTAAGGTCGGGGAGGAAGTCCCTCACCCCGGCATCGCCAACCCGAATATTCACGGACCGGACGACAACTTCCAGACCAAGCACCACAAGTACTACCAGTGGGTGACGCTCTTCCTGTACCTCCAGGTAAGTCATATTAGATTTCTGGCGTGGAAAGCGGGGTGGAAGAAAATGCTGCGGGATGGGCGTGGGTGGAGTACCTTATGGCGCGAGTATAGAGCCTGGGTTGTTTCTCGGGCAGTGGTTCCGTCTTTTCGGGTGGGGCGGACTATCGCAACCTTTCGAAATAATTAATTTCAGCGCATGATTAATATTGCGATGCGGTTAAAGCTACCGTAAAGTTGGAACAATCGTAGATGCCAGTCATGGAGCGAAGCAATGCAGTCGGATTTTTGACCATCGGGCTTACCAGTCAAACTTGGAGATTAAACTTTTGAAATATCAAATGATGCTGATGTTTGACCAGTGAAATGTATGTGATTCAATTATTTATATCGCCTTTAATACGTCAAGTTAGAAATTTGGTAGTTGTTCAACTTGATTGTTACTCGCTAGATGGCAGCACTCGTCCTGCAAAGAAAGGGTCTGGTAAGATGTGTCATTTAAGCATGGAACCTTTGGCGGAAAACTGGCTTATATCAGTCTCATATCGGGAGAATCAGATTATGGCAACCTAATTAATACTGGAGAACACGGAAAAAATTAAGGAATATATTTTAATATGAAAGATGATTGATTTATTGTATTTGTGGTGTAGTAGGCTTCTGCTGTATTGATATGATATTGTTGCATTTTATACTGTAATTTAGTCTTTTTCGTGTCCTAACATACGTTAATGCTCCGAATTGAATTTGATATCGGTTAATGGGAGGCTTACTAAATTTAAATATCAGGTAATGCATTGCCGGACTTAAAACCTTTAATTAAATATATTCAAATTCTAGAAGGTATTCAATCATAAAATCCCGGTTAATCTAATAATTCAAACCTATATTTACGATATGAATTATAAGGAGATATTGCTATACATTGTTCTAAGAAGTTTACCAGTCTACTTAGTAACGTTCGTGTCTAACACCTTTCTACCAACGCCTGTACTGCATGTTTGTTGGATTTTCCCCCTCTTACACTACAAATTAATATTGAATGAAGTTCATGTCCCTTATCGTGTACCATTTCAAGAAAGGTAAATGCAGTAAAGCGCTGATATGATTTACCATATGGTGCTTTGTTACCCACGCAGCAAATGGGCAGTTTATACTTTTTCATTACATATTGTATCGTGGATGTATTTAAAGACGATAGGCTGACCGGTTTGTGGAACTTTTAGTTGTTGGTCTAGGTTTACGAAGGTTATATTTTTTGTTTTACTTGTAGTACTTAATCGTAATGTACTGTCGCAGTGATCTGTCTTCCATTACACTTATTTTGTTCCTACTGTGAATGAGGCTGTATTTTGACTAATTGAATTGAAAGTATTAATTTAGATCTGGAAATACATTTGAAAGTAAATGTTGATAAGTTTATTTTTAATAATGGCCTTTACTTAATAAGTTTCCCTTTTGCGACAGGCTATCATGTTCTACATCCCAAGATACCTTTGGAAGATCTGGGAAGGCGGCAAGGTGAAGATGCTGGTGATGCAGCTCAACTCCCCCATTGTTGATGACGATGCCAAGCGGGAACGCAAGCAAATGTTGGTCAACTACTTCAGCCTGAACTTGCACAACCACAACTTCTATGCCTTCAGATTTTTCGCGTGCGAGGTGTTGAATTTCGTCAATGTCATTGGACAAATCTACTTTACTGACAGGTAAGGAGTTTCCAATAATTTTGTGAAGGAGGTCTCGAGTGAAACGTGGATATGCTGATCAGTGTTGATTTCAAAACCCAGCAATATATTTATTTATTTATTTATTTATTTTACGTATTTCTATTATTTCAGATTCCTTGGGTACGAGTTCACGACTTATGGCACCCGAGTCCTTCAATTCAGCGAGCAAGAAATCGGTACTCGCCACGACCCTATGGATGAGGTGTTCCCCAAGGTAGCCAAATGCACCTTCCACAAATACGGAGCTTCCGGAAGCGTTGAGCGACATGACGGCCTGTGTGTACTCCCACTGAACATTTTCAATGAGAAGATTTACATCTTCCTTTGGTTCTGGTAAGTAGTAACATGGTTTTACCAAGGTGCATTTAATGAGAACTGTGGTAGAAGTGATGAAGGCAATAACTTGAAAGCATTTCAAAATAGATTAATTGATATTTTCTTTTCCATCTTAGGTTCATCATCGTAGCTGTGATCTCTGGCGTTGGCCTGCTCTACCGCCTGGCCACCTTTACCCCTGCGTTCCGCCAGATCCTTCTTAGGACTCGCTCCCGACTCGCATCCTCCGACAACGTGGAGGCCATCTCCCGCAAGTGCCAGATTGGAGACTGGTTCGTTCTTTATCAACTAGGTTAGTATTTTTTTCCGGTACACATGTCTACATTGCACTGATTAAATTGCGGCGAGTAGAAGTACAGTTGATGAATAGATACTATTTTTTCGAAGGACATTAACATTTCTTTTCTCCATTTTCAGCCAAGAACATGGATCCATTGATCTACAAGGAGTTCATCACCGAACTGGCGAACAAGCTTCAAGGAAAGGGTCCAGTCTAAAGTCGCAGTTTAAGCAAAGGGCCTCATTCGTGTGTGGATTATGATGACATGGTAATCACAGATGATTGATGAATGGCCATGACAAGGGGTCTCAAGGGCCCCAGGACTAAATATATTATTTGTTTATCGCGATATGTAAAAGGATGCCAAATTTGCTCAGTGTCAGAGGTTTCTAATCTAAGCAAGACACACGAAGGTCGGGGGTTTCCTTAGGTGCTTCC
>NW_028234405.1:17081609-17086609 GCF_977035675.1 Penaeus japonicus | reverse complement strand
TATAGGTGCACACGTGTATGTATCTGTCAAAAGTCAAGTATTATAAGACTGGATTTCTAGGAAAAGATGTTCTACAACAACGTGGATTTGTCAGATGTGGTTGCTAGTTGAGACCACGTCGTATAATTAACATCATGTGAAGCTGATCGAGTTGTGTTTCTTTGGCCTTTGTCTCTTTCTCTCTGTCTCAGTCTCTGTCTCTCTCTCTCTCTCTCTCTCTCTCTCTCTCTCTCTCTCTCTCTCTCTCTCCCTTTCCTTCTCTCTCTCTCTCTCTCTCTTTTCACTTCTCCTTCTGATTCTAATTGAATGTGGACTACCGTTTCGTCATAGCAAATCTGCAAAGTGTCGCGTATAGTTTACGAGGAAAAGGATATTACCTTTACTTCTGTTCACACACAAATAAGAACACAATCTCTCTCTGGAAGGAGATTTGCCGATAGGCTGAAAATAGTGCAAATAATAACACAAACGCAAGTACAGTCCGTGCTTACACAATGAAATAAAACAGAACCAACGCTAGGTGGGAAAACACTGCCGTGACGTTTTGAGGATGAAACACTCTTCTTCAGACAGTAAACCGGAATGGCTACTCGAAATATCCACTTGAACGGATCTCCCGATGTGGATACACGATGCAAATTTCGATAAGAATCTTTGAGAAAATTTACTCCGACTATTCATTTTACTGCCTGAAGAGGACACCAAGTCTGACTCGAAACGCCACGGTTTAGATTTTCCCTTGTCCCCGTTGTGCCCGTTTTATTTCACAGAATATTAAGCTGTTCATCCACATCGAAGACTGGGATTGAACCGAGATGATTTAAAGAAACTGCTCTCTGGTGATTGATTAGCTATGAATCAGGTGTAGTGATCGCGAGAAGTCAGGCAAACGGCCAATGCAGAGATCTTCCTTAGAGAGTTATCTAGGTACAAATGTTACATGGCATGAAAGAAAGAAAAAAAATATGGCTACATTTAAGAGAGTCAAGGGAATTACGTGCGACGTATCATCCTCTCGTTCAAGGAAACACATCCGGTCGCCACAAGGCTATAACTTCAACGTCAGACGCGACACCGACAAACATAGTACCACTTGGACGCCCTAGCGAGGAGGAGTGCCAAACCTCCCGTTGCTGGATCCACCATAGGATACTTTCTCTGCGCGGCTTTTCCGAAGACTTACTCGCCTCCCCACGATGCATGATGTCTTCGACTCAATCCGGGGTCTACTCAAGGTGGACTCCCTCACCGTTGATAACAAGATCTTCCAAATGCACTACAAAATCACGATGTTTTTCCTCCTGGCGTGCAGCTTGCTCGTGACACAGAAGCAATACTTCGGCGACCCCATCGACTGCATCGTGGACGTGGTCGACCCCGATGTGATGGACACCTACTGCTGGATCCACGCGACGTTCACCATCCCCGAATTGAACGACGCTGCCGTTGGGCACGAAGTGGCGCACCCGGGCATTGCCAACCCGAACATTCCCGGGAAGGAGAAACACGAAATCAAGCACCACAAGTACTACCAGTGGGTGACCCTCGTCCTCGCTCTGCAGGTATGTGGCGGCTTCGAGCGGCGTCTCGAAGGGGAGGGTCCGAGTGGCTTTGAGTGAGCAGCTTATTGGCGGTTTGGCCGGGCGGGTTTCAGTGATCCAAGGGAAAATGCAGGTCTTGTCAGTACTAGTGTGGACAATTCTGACTATTATCAGATGGGTTGAGTAACCTACACAGGAAGCTTTTTTTGATACTGCATACGCAGGGTAGAAGTATTTGATTATAGGGATTTAATGAATTTAATTGATACACAATTACAATTACAAGTCGCTAATTTCTGTTCATTCGTACGATGTGTATATATGCAGTAGAGACATACATATATACATATATGTATATATATATATATATATATATATATATATATATATATATATATATATATATATATATGTATATGTATATATATTTATATAGTCATATAATTGTGAACGTGTGTATATATGTGATTATACATCCACACATTTTATATTTTATTACACAAGTCAATTCCATCACCACGAGTTCTCGCCGTGACATGAAGCTATCACCCCCCCCCCCTCCCCCAGGCTCTTTTCTTCTACCTTCCGCGTTACCTGTGGAAGATGTGGGAAGGAGGCAAGCTTAAGATGCTCGTCATGCAACTCGACTCTCCTATTGTCGATGACGACGTGAAGAAGGAGCGAAAGGACATGCTCGTGACTTACTTCAAGCTGAACATGAATAACCACAACATCTACGCCTTCAAGTACTTCCTTTGTGAAGCTTTGAACTTCATCAATGTGATAGTGCAGATTTATGTGACGGACGCGTAAGTATTAATTAAATTTCAGCTTATTCTTTTCCCCAATAATGATCAAATTTGTTTTAACTATGACTCTCCTTTGCACTTTTGATCTTTTATGTATATTCTTGGACACATCTACCTCAGTGACTGGATGTGCATTTGACGAATAAAAGGAAACCTTAAAAACAAGAAAATAAGAAACAGACCCCGTCGTTCCCCACCCTTCCCTAAACCAATCCGTCTCCCCTTCAGCTTCCTCGGCAACGCCTTCACGACATACGGTCGGGAAGTGATCGAGTTCAGCCAGCAGGAGATCACGTCGAGAGGCGACCCCATGGACAGGGTGTTCCCCAAAGTGGCCAAGTGCACCTTCCACATGTCGGGTCCCTCGGGCTCCAAGGAGAACCACGACGGGCTCTGCGTCCTGCCGCTCAACATCTTTAACGAAAAGATCTACATTTTCTTGTGGTTCTGGTGAGCGTCTGGTTGTCTCTCTCTCTCTCTTTAAAGAACAAACATAACAAAAACACACACACACACGCATACACACACAAAGCCCCGGCACAAACACAGATACACACCTATATATGTTTAGAGATATCCATGTGAATCCCAAGATTTGCATTTGAATTCTTGACGTGTTGATCGCAACCCTTTCTCTCGTAGGTTCATCACCGTGGCTGTGATTACGGCCGTTGGTCTGGTGTACCGCGTCGCCACCTTCCTCCCCGGCTTCAGACAGCTCCTCCTAAAGACCAAGTCGCGCCTGGCTTCCTCGGGCACCGTCGAGGCCGTCTCCCGCCGCTGCATGATCGGTGACTGGTTCCTGCTCTACCAGCTGGGTAAGACATCTTGGTCATTTTGAAGGAAATGATCATACCTATGATGTTAGCACAACCAAGTAATGGAGAAATCACTACTATACACACACACTGTATGCATAATGAATGGGTATTTTGAAAATCTATATCTTATATATTATGTTTTTTTCCTCCTTTCAGCCAAGAACATGGATCCTCTCATATACAAGGAATTCTTGAGCGAACTTTCCTATAAGCTGGACGAAAGAAGGTGATTTCTCAAGCTCCACAGAAAAGCTTCTTCTCTTGTGCCAAAGATATTCCAATATCAATCAACTGAGGGTGGAGTGACTGATGCCTTATACAATGCTGGCTATAGATTGTATATATATTTCGTACTTCTTTAGATGTAAATGAAGGATGATAATTTAATTATGTGTAATAAAACAAGAAAGGGAAAATAATGATACTGTACATTCCATTGCTAAACTCCTTACATTCCATCAACATTCCTATAATTGCATAATAATTTGAGTCCCTGATTGCAAACCCTTCCCTTCTATTTTATGATAAGATATGTGAGTGATTAATAAAAACTGGATATTTTACATTTAGTCGCTATGTATATCAAGTTTTTAATAAATAGATGTTAATTTGTATACGTTTCTTTCATTACAATTTCGTAAAATATTAAATGGGAATAAAGAAAAAAGACAAATAGATTGATCAATAGAGAGAGAGAGAGAGAGAGAGAGAGAGAGAGAGAGAGAGAGAGAGAGAGAGAGAGAGAGAGAGAGAGAGAGAGAGAGAGAGAGAAGAGAGAGAGAAGAGTGAGAAGAGAGAGAGAGAAAGCCAGAGAGACCGAGACAGCGGAGAGAGAGAGTGTGTGTAAAAGAGAGTGAGAAAGACAGAGACAGAGACAGCTAGAGGGTGAGAGAGAGAGAAGAGAGAGAGAGTGTGTGTGTAAACGAGAGTGAGAAAGACAGAGAGACGGAGACAGCGAAAGGGTGAGAGAGAGAAGAGAGAGAGAGAGAGAGAGAAGAGTGAGAAGAGAGAGAGAGAGAGAAGAGAGAGAAGAGTGAGAAGAGAGAGAGATATATATAGAGAGAGTGAGAAAGCAGAGAGAGAGAGAGAGAGTGTGTGTGTGTGTACAAGAGAGTGAGAAAGACAGAGAGACAGAGACAGCGAGAGGATGAGAGAGAAAGAAGAAGAAGAGAGAGAGAGAGAGAGAGAGAGTAAAAGAGAAGGAGAAAGATAGAGAGACAGAGGCAGCAAGAGGGTGAGAGAAAGAGGAGAGAGAGAGAGAGAGAGAGAGAGAGAGAGAGAGAGGGAGAGAATGGAGGGAGATAGATAGATAGATAGATAGAGAGAGAGAGAGTGAGAGAGAGAGGGAGAAGGGGGGGGGGAGCGCAATATGTTCATAACATTGATGACAATCAAAAATAGTAATAATGGTAATCATGATAGAAACATTGGAAATAACGATAAAATTATCTGAATAAAACACACACACACACACACACACACACACACACACACACACACATATATATATATATATATATATATATATATATATATATATATATATATATATATATATATATATGTATATATATACATATATTATCTACTTACATGTGTACACACATATATATATATGTTTACACACACACATATATATATATATGTGTGTGTACACAATATATATCAAGTCCCTTTGGGACATATTAATGTATGGGTTCCGAAAAGCAGAAACCAGTGACATGTCAAACCAGAAAACTAACTCACTAGTTGGTATAAACAGTTCGCTCCATTTTAGTCTTACCGTCTTTTACGGTTTAGTGTTTCATTTTATCGATGTACAAATGTAT
>NW_028234405.1:17069109-17071609 GCF_977035675.1 Penaeus japonicus | reverse complement strand
CATTGTTATTAGTATTATCTTTATCGTTAGCATCATTTATTTTCTTCATCATCCTCGCAATCGTTGTTATTACTATTATCGTTATAGTTATCATTATTATTATAATCATTATCCTTATTATTGTTATTGCTCTTTTTTCTATTATTATCATATCATACTATCATTATCATTTGTTGATCTCTAAGTTATTGTCGATGCCAGTTTGGTATTAACACTTTATCATGTATCTAATAATTCATTTTATATTTTTTTTTCTATTAAGTAATATCAAGTTAGATAGGCGCAAGAAAAAGGGATTTCTAATATTACTGTAGCATGTAGAATAGTTTCCCACGTTTTATTTTACGATTACTCTCATCCCCGAGTTACTGGAACAAAAGACTGTCGACAAGCGAGCTGACGTCACGCGATGAGAAACAACTGAAGAACTTGTAGCGTCGTGTATACATACCGATTAATATTTCCTTTGGCTATGCAGATCATGATGTTTACTAAAAGATAAAGTGAGAAAGATATATTGAGAGGAATTTAAAGATGGACAAAAGGAAATAATAAAAATAATGGAGGGATAACGAAGCTGAGCAGAACGAGCGAAGGCTAATGGCAGGGTCGTTGTCTCTCTCGCACAAGGAACCTCAAGGATGTTGTGCATTTCCGGAACATCTATAGCGGACAGCGCTTGCATTGCTTCATCCTGAAACCCACAATGAGTCATCATATATAACCTTACTCATGCAACTATAAATAATATACTCATCTGCCTTACTCACCAACGAACACTATTTCACCTTTTATAGTTTTACTAATCAAAACTTATAACTGTCCTAAACTGTTTTATAAGTTTTCGTTATTGTCGATTTTTTCCTTTGTTACTGGAAGCTAAGTTTATGGCCTATTGTACACACAGTACACTTAATTTCCATTCACTAATCGCTTCTTATATATCACTTGCTAGACTTGGCAGTGGTTCTTGGGTGAGTGTATTAAACGACTTTAATTTCTAAACGGGTGAACTACCAACTATACACCTTCATCATTTATAATTTCTTAAACGCCACATCTCACAATAAACAAGTATCCTCTACACATCCGGAAAGTCTTCCTTTTCGTCTCAAGAAAAAGAAAAAGAAAAAGAAAAGGTGTAAACTCGGAGTCTTGAGACCGAAATTGAGTGATTCAGCGACAACCGATATTAACTACCTCGTTGGCAACACCTCGTGATTGCTTGGTTACTGAGCTATGGTGTTGACACATATAGGAGAGGAAATGGAGGCTTTGCATGATGCAATAAAACGATATTACTCGTTTATATAAGATATTCGAATCTATCACCCTTATCTTTTGCTCTTACTCACACAACCCTTAAGTATTCACAATCTTCTACATTCACGATTCTCACAGTAGTTAAAGAGAACGCGATCACACTGCAACGCTCATTACATTCTCTCATGCAAGATTCCTCACGACAGGCCTTCATGCATGAATCCTCACTTTTGCATGGCAGTAACTCGCATTCTGCACAACCGATTGTCACTCTTCTTAAACTCTCTTCGCGCCCATCTTCGCCCACACAGCCATCAAAACGCCCACAGTGCCATTCCAAAACCCCCCAGTTTTTTTGTAAATGGCATAGGGGCCAAAATTGTATGGGTAGGATGTCTGATATCACCTCTATTGTTTTGTTTACTTTTTTTTAGGGAAGGGAGTGAGTATGAGAGAGAGAGAGAGAGAGAGAGAGAGAGAGAGAGAGAGAGAGAAAGAGAACAGAAAGACAATTAGATCAGAAAATACAAGGAGAATAAAAAAAAGCCCCCTTCCCCACCAAAAAACAAAACCAAACCAAAAACCAAAAACGATAAAACAAAAACATTATATACACTCCCCAAATACCTCCCAGAAAAAAAAAACAATCAAACAAACAAACATAGATACATACACAAATCAAAACACAAGCCCAGGAGCCGAAATCCATGCAAAGAACGAGAGAGCGAAGAAGGAGAGTCAGCGAGCAAGAACTGTCATAGAAACAAGCGACGGCGTATTGCGCGAGAGTTAATGCATAATTATCAACTTTGGTGGTGCAATACCCGACGCTCCTTGCTGGCTGGAGGCAATTCGTTCCCTGGGGCGGCGAGGCAGGCAGACTGGGGCGGAGACAAAGGAGGAGAGGCAGAAGGGAAAGCGGGGAGAGGGATGAGGGGAGGTGGGAGAGGCATGAGATAAAGAGGGAAGAAGCAGAAGGGAACGAGGGCAGGAATTTGAGAGGCACGGGGGAAAGAGGGGGGAGGCAGAAGGGGGGGGGGGGGAGGAAGGAGGGAAAGAGGGGAGAGGCAGAAGGGGAGGAGGAGGGAGAGGCAAGAGGGAAAGAGGGGAAAGGCAAGAGATAAAGAGGGAGGAGGGAAAGAGGCAGAAGGGAAAGAGGGGAGAGGTAGAAGGGGGGGGGGGGAGGAGGGAGAGGCAAGAGGGAAAGAGGGGAAAGGCAAGAGATAAAGAGGGAGGA
>NW_028234405.1:17056609-17064109 GCF_977035675.1 Penaeus japonicus | reverse complement strand
AGAAGAAGAGGAAGAAGAAGCAGAGGAAGAAGAAGGAGAAGAGGAAGAAGAAAAAAGGAGAAGAAGAGGAAGAAGAAGGAGAAGAGGAAGAAGGAATAGTATGATGATGATAGTGATAATGATATTGATAATGTTAACAATAATAATAATAATGATACTAATAATATTCATAAAGAAGAAGAAGCAATAGTAGTAGCAAAAAAAAAGTAGAAGAGGAAAGCGAAGTAAAAGAAAAGAAGAAGCAGGCGGAATAGGAAGAAGATGACGAGGAGGAGGAAGAGGAGAAGAAAAAGAAGAATAGGAAGAATAGAAAGTGTAACTGGACCTTCAAAAGTGAACGACAAAGGAGCGAAAACCCAAATCAACAAGGAAACGCTTGAAACTGAAACTGAAACGGTGAAGCACACGGAAGGTGATAACGACCAAACGATACAGAACAACAAACACAGAGGATGAAAGCGAGAGAAGAGAAATAAACGGAGGAGGCAGCTCATGGTGCAACTTGCAATGCAACACGAAAATCGACTCCGCAAGACCCACGCCGCCGGGATCGGTTCAGTGCCACATACTTGGCTCTTGATCGATTCATCCGGATCCAATTGCCGCGTGACACCTGGCAGGGCAATCCCGAAGGTCACAGGTGAGACGAGACGAAGAGAGAGGCATCTCGAGGAACTGCGTCTTCGCGGAATTCTCGCGCGAGGAAGAGCGGACGACTCGGGTTGCATGCTCAATGATGAGGTGGCGGGGGTGGTTCTCTGGAAGGGAAGGAGCTGTGCTTCTCTTTCTCTCTCTCTCTCTCTATCTCTCTCTCTCTCTCTCTCTCTCTCTCTCTCTCTCTCTCTCTCTCTCTCTCTCTCTCCCCCCCCCCCTCTCTCTCTCTCTCTCTCTCTCTCTCTCTCTCTCTCTCTCTCTATATATATATATATATATATATATATATATATATATATATATATATATATACATACACACACACACACACACACACACACACACACACACACACATATATATTTATATATATATATATATATATATATATTATATATATATATATAATATATATTATATATATATATATATATATATATATATATATATATATATATATACATACACACACATATATATACATATATACACATACACACATACACATATAAACACACAAGCTAGGCTGGACACTGACCAGGTGGAGGCTGCGGGGAGGCGAGTCCAGCTCAGCCGCTGCACCGCGTTGGCATGTGACTGGATGCCTTTCCTTCCTTCACCTTCTTCCCCTGACGACTTTGCATATCCATTATCTTTGATTTATATAAGTATATGTGTGTGTGCGTGTGTGTGTGTGTGTGTACACACATACACACACATGTATACATATATCTGTGTGTGTATATCAATGTCACTTTCTTTTATTTATAGGAGTGTCCAGGAAAGAGCAAATGGATACGTAGAGTACACGAGCGTCATGGTATAATGAAAATCGGATTGTTTATCTGAAAAGGCATTGTTTGTAGAAAGGGGCAAAACTGATGTAATAATCGATGTGTGTGAGAGAGAGACAGTCTTACAAGGAGAATCTAATATGCATGATATGCAAATCTGAATCAGAAAGGACATAAGCCCCATATGGCCTTCGTGTAACCAGAGTCGAGGGACACTGTGTGGGCGATAACAAAAGGGTACAGATAAAAAGGAGCCACAGTCCTCTTGACGCAATTGAAAACACAGGATAGTTCTTATAGACGACGTGAAAAAAAAGAAAACAGATTAATAAAAAAGACTCGAAGATGAGAAGAAAAGACAGTTTTTGTGTTTATATTCTTGTTTTTTTATGTTGTAATTCTCATTTTAGCTATTACAATCATGACTTTCGCGTATCTTTGGAAGTGTGTGTTTATGTACGTGTGTGTGTGCATACATTACATTTACTTACACGCACTTACATAAATAATGTACATCGATATGATAACACCAAAATGATTTCCTTTAACGTATTTCGATACCCGACCGTGGAGAATACGTAATTATAGCGGTCTTGCGCACAAAAAACTGTATGCGCATGTGGTGTCCCATCAACAACCCATGAGTAAGAAGTGTTATTTTCTTATTAAGAGTTCTGATGTTCAGTCATTTCTGTTCTCCGTATAAAGCCGTTTATAAAAAAAACATATATGGCCAAACGTACATGCATGTGTATGTGAGTATAACAAATATGCAGATATGAATGAGACAGTTCGCAAAATGTAAAATTGGTTCACGAGATTACAGTCACATAAGCACATACATTTATGAAGACATATACCTCTCCACACCTATAATAATAAGTATCCACATATATGTAAATGTAAATTAAGGTCATGGTTTAATGAAAATCGTAAAGTAAAACCAAACATGCGTTGTCCTTCACAGTCAAATAATTCACTGCCAAAGACATTGCCCAGTCACTGCCGCAGCGAAAAAGGAGACGGATGGAGGAGATAAATAGATATATAAATAGAGAAAAAGAAAAGAAGAGAGGAGAGAAAGAGAGAGTGAGACTGAGATAGATAGATAGATAGAGAGAGAGAGAGAGAGGGAGAGAGAGAGAGAGAGAGAGAGAGAGAGAGAGAGAGAGAGAGAGAGAGAGAGAGAGAGAGAGAGAGAGAGAGAGAGAGAGAGAGAGAGAGAGAGAGAGAGAGAGAGAGAGAGAGAGAGAGAGAGAGAGAGAGGGGGGGGAGAAAGAAAGAGAGAGAGAGAGAGAGAGAGAGAGAGAGAGAGAGAGAGAGAGAGAGAGAGAGAGAGAGAGAGAGAGAGAGAGAGAGAGAGAGAGAGAGAGAGAGAGAGAGAGAGAGAGAGAGAGAGAAGGAGAGGGGGAGAAGGGAGAGGAGAGAGGAAGGGAAAGGAGAGGAGAGGAGAGAGGAGAGAGAGAGAGAGAGAGAGAGAGAGAGAGAGAGAGAGAGAGAGAGAGAGAGAGAGAGAGAGAGAGAGAGAGAGAGAGAGAGAGAGAGAAGGAGAGGGGGAGGGGGAGAAAGAGGGAGAGGGAGAGGGAAAGGGAAAGGAGAGAGAGAGAGAGAGAGAGAGAGAGAGAGAGAGAGAGAGAGAGAGAGAGAGAGAGAGAGAGAGAGAGAGAGAGAGAGAGAGAGAGAGAGAGAGAAGGAGAGGGGAGAGGAGAGGAGAAAGAGAGAGGGAGAGGAAGGGAAAGGAGAGAGAGGGAGAGAGAGAGAGAGAGAGAGAGAGAGAGAGAGAGAGAGAGAGAGAGAGAGAGAGAGAGAGAGAGAGAGAGAGAGAGAGAGAGAGAGAGAGAGAAGGAGAGAGGAGAGAGAGAGAAGGAGAGAGGAGAGAGGAGGAGAGGGAGAGAGGGAGAAGGGAGAAGGAGAGAGAGAGAGAGAGAGAGAGAGAGAGAGAGAGAGAGAGAGAGAGAGAGAGAGAGAGAGAGAGAGAGAGAGAGAGAGAGAGAGAGAGAGAGAGAGAGAGAAAGAGAGACAGACAGAAACCAGCCATCATTTCAATGAGTGATCAGAGAATATCTTTACCATTGACCAGTCTTTAAAAAAAACATATCAGCCCGAGATACATTGATGAATAAACAGACAAACGAACAGAATAGACGGACAGACAAAAAGAGAATAAACTCAAGGGACAAAACCAATCTTAACGCTCAACCTCAACCTGTTATGCAATACATATGTTTTCTTACAAAATAATAATACCCTATTTTACAACGCCATTCATCTCAATAGGTTCGTGCAACTTGAAATGAGATACCATGGGTATGGCATCACCGGTCTGCAATACGATTTTCCTTCCTTATTCTCACGATTGCTATGCTATAAAAAAAACTTCTGAGTTATGGTGATGGTGTATGGTGATAGAGTGATCGTCCATTATCGGAAAAAATGCTGAGACCAACGTATTCTTTTTAGAGCCTGTAGTACTTGCGTGTCAGAAAGGGACAGTGACTGTCTTTGGTAACATTTCCGGTGAGGCGAGTAAATTAAAACCCACAAAATGGTGAGTCACTGATTCTGAGCCTAATGTCACGTACAGACACTTACTTGCAAGGGTAATGAAAGAAAAAGAAAAAAACGTGAAAATCTGGAGACTTGAGTATGAGTAATGGGAGGTTAAAGGTGGAAAAAACGGGCAGTAGGTAGGTAGGAGGGAGTGTGTGAGAGGAAGATCGACAGACAGACAGAGCGAGAGAGAGAGAGAGAGAGAGAGAGAGAGAGAGAGAGAGAGAGAGAGAGAGAGAGAGAGAGAGAGAGAGAGAGAGAGAGAGAGAGAGAGAGAGAGAGAGAGAGAGAGAGAGAGAGAGAGAGAGAGAGAGAGAGAGAGAGAGAGAGAGAGAGAGAGAGAGAGAGAGAGAGAGAGAGAGAGAGAGATAGAGATAGAGATAGATAGATAGATAGATAGATAGAGAGAGAAAGAGAGAAAAAAAAAATAGAGAGAGAGACAGCTCTTCCTTCACAAGAAGATAGAAACAACACTATCATACGTAAAATACGTAAGATAAAAGAGAAGCAAAAGCTTACTATCATATGTTACCACCTCTCTTGTTGCATTCAATGGATGAAAAAGTAATTACTGCAGTTACACACTCCATAACTGATGAATATGAATAAATTAATATATCAATTGTTTAAAAGGCAACACTGGGTCGACAGGCCAGGCCGGAACAGGAATGTAATTCTCTTTTCTTCCGCTAGATGTCGGGATTATAGAAAATGTGCTGACTCGAAAGTCACGTTGTTTTACAAGTAGATTTATCGTTCCTCGTGTAATTCAATATCTTTTAAAATGATAATGAGTATCATTATTCTATAGCATTATTACTTATACTAATGGTACATGTTCGTTACTTCATTATACATGTTTTTTATTATCATTATTATTACTTCCCGTGGTTGATTATTTCTCGTTCTTCCAAAATGGTGGCAACACAGTATCGGTTTAAAATTCCGCGAAAATCTCAAGCCTTCACGATCGGCAAAGTTCAGAGGAAGGAAGATTAATGACGTCACAGAATTAGCGTAGCCTGTTTTATGACGTAATGTTGACAGGATGTATGCAATCCAAACACGTATCATTGTATCTTTTTCGATCGTATCGCATTGACTGATTCGATTTTTTTTTCGTCGTAATTCATTCATTAATCAGCTACTACCATTTTTGCGATCGTTTCAAAGTAAATCATGTGAAATAAATGACTTTATTTAGCATCTTTTAGTTATTTGAGTAGCGTTGTTACAATAGGTAGCTATTTACCATGGCATGTTAGTCTGCAATAGGTTCAACCTTACGAGCCAAAATTCAGCAGAAAAATTGCAACAAAGTAAAGAAATAGATAGGTATGATAGATGAACAGATAAATAGGTATAGTAAATGAATAAATGGATTAAATAGGTAGGATAAGTGATGAATGTATGATTAAATAAACATGATAATACATGAAAAATGAGTGGATAGATGGGATGCGAGAGGAATAAATTATTATATAGATAAATAAATAGATATGATAAATAGATAAAAAAATGAAAAAATGAATACATATAGTGGACGCTGAATTTTGAAACCTATAGATCAACATTCGATTTACGATTTATGATTCATGCAACATGCGATTGGGCTACCATTGTAGATGTCGACTTAATTGCAGTTATATAGCAATGATGTAATTATTGCAAAAGGAAATTCCATAGCAATAAAGGAAATACTATACTGCAGTTGCTTCATTTGCACTTGCATGCTTTGATCCAGACTGCGCAGTTCATTGCAGATGTGGATTATGTAGATTGCGAATGGAAGTATACACTCACACACACACACATATTTTTCTATATATATCTATATCTGTCTATCTATAAATATATGTATATATATATATGTATATATATATATATATATATATATATATATAATATATATATATATATATATATATATATATTATATATATATATGTGTGTGTGTGTGTGTGTGTGTGTGTGTGTGTGTGTGTGTGTGTGTGTTTGTATGGTTATATATATATATATATATATATATATATATATATATATATATATATATATATATATATATATATACACACACACACACATACATATACACATATATATGCATATGTACAATAGAAAGAGAACACGAGACTGAATTGCAAAGTCGTATTGCCAAGCAACTCGTGGTTCATGAATTCCCTTCAACTGATAATCAAAACCTTGTCGACCATCTGCCATCAACATTTCACAGATTATATATCCGGTCCTTTTATCAAACATGGAATCACTATTGGATTTACCGGGAAGAATAAATGAATAATATTCATTTTATCCTCAACTCCTTTACTAAAAATCGTCACATCACACGTAAGTTCCGTCTGCATACGTGCAAACGGACATGTCGGGAAAGCATTGGTAAACCGTAAAGAAAATTGCATCATGGAAGAAATCTGTTTAAAAAAATATTCCGATTTTTTCCCCGTTTTCACTTTGTCTCTTTCTTTTATCCTGTGTCCGGCGTTCTATCTCTTTCTGTCTGTTTGTCTGTCTGTCTTTCTCTCTATCTCTTTATGTCTGTTTATCTGTCTGTCTGTCTTTTTCTTTATCTCTTTATGTCTGTTTATCTGTCTGTCTGTCTTTTTCTCTATCTCTTTATGTCTGTTTGTCTGTCTATCTGTCTTTCTCTCTATCTCTTTATGTATGTCTGTCTATCTGTCTTTTTCTCTATCTCTTTATGTCTGTTTGTCGGTCTTTCTCTCTATCTCTTTATGTCTGTCTATCTATCTTTCTCTCATCTCTTTGTCTGTCTATCTATCTTTCTCTCTATCTCTATCTGTCTGTCTGACTAACTAACTCTCCCTCTCCCCCCCTCTCTCTCCTTCTCCCTCCCTCCCTCCCTCTCGGCCATTCATACTTCGGAAGGTCAGCGCCCACGAGCATACTTCGGATACACCTGCACTCAACACCTGTGCTGACAAAGGTGTGGGGAAATGTTTAGGAGCTTTACGCTTTATGCTCTTGTAAGGCATGTTTGATCAGTGTATGTTTTCTTATCATTAGTTTATGAATTTCATGGTGCAATAACATGTTATATCGTTTGCGTTCTTCTCTCGAATGGCAGCTTGACTCTCTGTCTATCTGTCTGTTTGTCTTTGTGTCTCTCATATTTGTTATCTCTCTTTTCCTTATTCTCCTTCTCTATCTCCTTCTCATTTTCTCTCTCTTTCCTCCTTCCTCCCTCTCTCCCCCATTGTGTATTTGTCTGTGTCTCTGACTGCTTCTACTTCTCCTTCTGTTTTCCTTTCCCTATCTCCCTCTCTCTCTCTTCCTCACACATTTCCTTTCATTCTCCCTCTTCTCCTCTGTTCTTGTCCTTCTTTCTCTCCACCTCCCTTCCTCAAATATTAAAGAAATGAAACTCATCTTATCTATTTCAGTTTATGTCATGTCTTAATTTTTTTAACATGACTTCGTGACAGTCGGTACGTGAATCACAAAGCAAACTTCTTCCATTTAACGA
>NW_028234405.1:17044109-17046609 GCF_977035675.1 Penaeus japonicus | reverse complement strand
GTTCTCTCGCGATATTACTGTTCACCTTTCTGTTATTGTTCAAATCGACTCCCATTTAATGTCTGCTTGTATCTATCTGCACCGATCGTAACACCGGGGGAAATGTTTGGCCCTTAAGTGGCAGGTCGGGAGTCCTGCCATGTGGTGTACGAGGATAGCTGTTCCCCATTGGTTTACTGTTTAGATCCTACACTGTCTAGAGATCCCGTGTTTACTCTTAATCTGTTGGATACAGGACATTCATGTTTTTTTTTATGGGCTTTCAGTGCCACCTGCTCGGCACAAAGGACAGGTTTTTTTTTTCAGAGAGAAGGAGCGTCACGCGACATGTCTAGGGACTTCTCGCGCTCTGTCATTCATTCGTTATTATACTAGAGTCTTTTTTGAGTTTGTCAGTTTTACTATATTAGGAGACTTAGATGCGCCATCGCACAGGCTTTATGAGTGTTGTAATCGACTAAAACTGTAGTATAATGTTCATATCAGCTCATTATGTTCTTTACACTCACAGTGATAGAAGAATTATAGTTTTTTTGGAGGCAAAAAGCGACGAAAAATAAATGTTAAAAGATGGAAAAGGGGAAGTCAACCACAGCACAAAGCAGTCACACTGACACAGCCGCTGCACATGATCTGGTTCACCTTCCGCTTCTAATTCTGCTTGCCCATCCTGCACCGCTGGTATTTTACAGCCAGAGGTCGGCATCTTGCTGTGTGTCATCGCCCTCTGAAGATAGTGCTTGGAAGGGACCGTGGACGGGTGCCATTCAAGGCTTTCTTTTCCTGATGATCCCAAGAGAGTGGTGTCATTTATGTTTGGAATTTTAAACAAAATCTATATCACGGTTATTATAATTATCATTTCCATCATCTGTCACTAAATATGACTTTTTCATTAAGTACGAGTAATAGAAAGCACTCTGCTTGGTAAGAAAAAAACAACAACAAAGATCTAAATTTACATCACTTGGACCACGGTAAGGTATTTTACCGTCGGCACGTTCACGTTCAATGTCATTTTTGTTTAACTATTTTTCTTGTTTTTTCATTTTTACATGCCATCTTCCTCCTATGATGTTTACGATTACGTTTTTTATGCACGTTACCGGCGGTGAAGCTTTCGTTCCTCTCTTCTTCAGCCTGGGCCTTGTTTATCTTTCTTCTCTAGCACCTCTCCGCCTATAACTCAAGGCAAGATTCAGTCTATAGGTTGAATACGTTGGGTATGTTCATGCCGGAGACGGTGTATGTGTGTGAGGTGGTCTGTTAGTGATTCACCTCTTCCGTGGAAATTGATAACCTGTCATTCTGGTTCAGGTGTTGCTTTATGGCAGACCTGTCGGCGCGATTTCCAAGCCGTCCTTCTCCCTGGCAGCCGTCGCCTCGTGCTGGCATGATCAGAGACAGAACACCGTGCTTGGAAATACTGTCCTGTTCTGTTAGCTATTGCAGTTGGTTGTTACTGATGTTAGGTGGATTACCAGCAATTGTCCATATAATTATTAAGGATAGGGGCGTTTTATGATCGTCTTAATTGGTTGTGATCCATAACAACATAAAAGATGTTATTGTGGTAGTCGCACCGTACCTTTGTGTGATTTCGTCCGGGCGGTTTGGTGAAGCGCCGAACAGCCTTGCCACTATGGCATATGAACTCCAAATAGAAGACCCTTGTTGTCTGCCATGATGATTTCGAAGACGAGCATATCCACTGAGCGAGGAGTTCTACCTGCACCTCTTCCCCTGGCCGGTTCTCCCTGTAACACAAGGCCTGTCTTCTTTCTTGTTTGCCTTGAAGGTCCAGTGGCAATAACCGATAACTTTTTTTTCCGTAAGTGGTTTTAGTCTCGCCATTCAGGGCAGGTTTTCGACAACTACTTCAAATCCGATGCTGTTTTTGAGTGTGAGGTCGCTTTTCAAGGTCCGCAGATTGATATCAAGTACCCATTTTGTACCCATTCTGAAGTGCCAGATTGAATCCGGCTGTTAAGGTTCTAGAATGGTGTTTAGTTATAACTCGGAGGTGGAGGTAATTTGCAATGATTTTTTTCAAAGTCTCGAAAGAAATGTTCTTTGTGTGACTTTCTACCTTGGGTATTAACGCTCCGTATCTGATGGTTCGTGTACTATTTAGTACAATCATATTGATGCTAGAATTATTTCTGTGCGCCTGCTTGTCTTTGTCTCCCTCCTCTTGTATCTATTTAATTATTTTAGATATTTGTTAGTATCTGACTACTACAACATAATTAGATCTCACTTCTTGTCAACTGCATCAGAGGCGCCCTTGTTGATACTAATGTTTGTAAGGATGTCTGATTGTTTTTCTGCGGTTTACTCTCTCTCTCTCTCTCTCTCTCTCTCTCTCTCTCTCTCTCTCTCTCTCTCTCTCTCTCTCTCTCTCTCTCTCTCTCTCTCTCTCTCTCTCTCTCTCTCTCTCTCTCTCTCTCTCTCTCTCTCTCTCTCTCTCCTTCTCTCTCGCTCTCTTTCTCGCTCTCTC
>NW_028234405.1:17019109-17029109 GCF_977035675.1 Penaeus japonicus | reverse complement strand
GCATATTTTGGATAGGTACAGTCAGCTGTTGAAGTGACGTAAGACCATCACTGCCTAGTCGAAGCCACCTCCCCCCTTCCTTCCTCCTCCTCCTCCTCCTTCCCCTTCCCCTCCCTCCTCCTCCTTCCCCTCCCCCTCCCTCCTCCTCCTCCTCCTTCCCCTTCCCCTCCCTCCCCTAGCCCTCTCTACCTCTCACCCCCTCCTGATCTCTCCCCCACCATCCGTCCCCTCTCTGCCTCCCTCCCTCATATCTGCTTCCTGCCTCCCCTTCTCCCTTCCCCACACTATCCTTCCAGCCGAGGTCAGGCTACCTCTGTCAACGGGCGACCTGGTTAGTCAACAGCCACGAACAGCTGTCCTCCGGGCTGTCTAAATACTCCCAAGGACAGAAGGGAAGGTAGCTGGAGGAGTAGGGGTGGGAGGGGGGAGAGGGGAGAGGGAGGTGACGACGGACAAGGAAAGCTACGACGTAATAAAGTGATATATTTGCGAATCAGCTGGTGCTATAGACGACAATTTATTCTGTCTCTCTGTCTATGTATGTATCTCTCTCCAATCTCTCTCTCTCTCTCTCTCTCTCTCTCTCTCTCTCTCTCTCTCTCTCTCTCTCTCTCTCTCTCTCAGAATAACTGGGATTTTAAAGAAGCGTTACCCGTACTGATAAAGGACCGTTACACCTCTGATAAGAAAATCAAGTTAATATTCTCATGACATTATACACCAATTCTATATCTGGGGTTGGCCTTATTGCTCATGGTTTATATATATATATATATATATATATATATATATATATATATATATATATATATATATTTTATATATATATATATATATGTATATGTGTATATATATATATATATGTGTGTGTGTGTGTGTGTGTGTGTGTGTGTGTGTGTGTGTGTGTGTCTGTGTGTGTGTGTGTATGTATGCATATAGACCAGTTCATCTGTCTATTATTTATATACAAACTTATTGATTAATAAATGATACAGACGCATTTTGTATGAGTGTTTGTGTGTATGAAAGAAAGAAAGTGCTATATGTTTGACTGACTTATTGCCTTGATACTCTTAATCACAACCTGACGCATGTCTTTTCAATATCAAGCTGCTTTCATCTCGATCTTCTTATAGCAACACATGGTTACTCATCCCGTGATTATTAATCTGTTCATGTTCACCAAGAAAAATATCTTGCAATTGCAGTCATGAAATGCTCCTTTAAATCCACATCTTGCAGTCCATCGTTTACAAATAAACATTTCATATTTGATGCTAATTTTGTGGTTTATTTGCTTTTTAAAAAAGTATGGATACAGATTAAATATGTTCTAAAGGGTCGGTGTTTTTGATCTGGAAATGCGGGAATCTTGAACGGCATTTAATGTACCCACCTACGTGATGCAACGCAGGTACAGATATGTGGACTGCCACATCCGTGCAGTCACCTACACAGACACGCGCGCACCCACTCGCCCACGCATGTGCACCCGAACACACACTCACTCACTCCCTCCCTCCTTCCCTCACTCACTTACTCACTCACTCACACACACACAAAATGTCCACACATGACATGGACACAAATGCTATATCGTACCGAACACACATACACACACACACACACACATTGACACACATACAAACTCGTACGCTAACACACATAATGCACCTAAAGCAACAGGTGTTCGTAACCTCACGTGCTTGCAGTAATTTCAGCAAAGGTGAGAAAGGTGATCATTGGAGGGTAACTGACCGATCGAAGGTCAGGGTCAAGTGCACCTTCCATCACCCCCCTCTTCTGCTCCCCCTTTCCCCTCCCGCGCGTGTGTCTAGGGGGCTGCAATTGGGGATATCAGCTGCAGTCATATCATATCCTCTCCCTTAGTACCCCTTCCCCCTCCCCCCTCCTCTTCCTCCTCCCTTCCCCTTGTCCTCGTTCCCAAAGGCTCTGTTGATTGCACTTTAATGGATCCTACTGGTTTGAAAAAAGATGTGTGATCTATTTTAATCATGGGGTTTCATGTTAACATCTGTGACCTTGATTTAAAAAAAAAAAATGTATTTTCCTTTCCCCCTACAGTCTCTCTCTCTCTCTCTCTCTCTCTCTCTCTCTCTCTCTCTCTCTCTCTCTCTCTCTCTCTCTCTCTCTCTCTCTCTCTCTCTCTCGCTCTCTTTCTCTCCTCTCTTCTTTTCCTTTTTTCTATCTATATATCTATTTATCTCCTCCATCCATCTCCTTTTTCGCTCTCCCTCCGTCTTTCTCTCTCTTTCTGTGCGTGTGTGTTCGCGCCTGTGAGTTGCTGTTTATGTATGCACACTAGCTTTTTGTGTCTCTCCCTTCTTTCGTAAGTAATGAGTTATGGTCTCGTCGCTGGCTGTTCTAAAACCCGAAATACCGATGAACGGAATTCTCATAATTCTCATGAATCCCAAAACTCAATTACGACATGCGTAACAAGTCAGGAAGAGAGAGAGAGAGAACGAGAGAGAGAGAGAGAGAGAGAGAGAGAGAGAGAGAGAGAGAGAGAGAGAGAGAGAGAGAGAGAGAGAGAGAGAGAGAGAGAGAGAGAGAGAGAGAGAGAGAGAGAGAGAGAGAGAGAGAGAGAGAGAGAGAGAGAGAGAGAGAGAGAGAAAGAGAGAGAGAGAGAATGAAAGAGGTAGATAGAGATAGATAGATAGATAGATAGATAGATAGATAGATAGATAGAGAGAGAGAGAGAGAGAGAGAGAGAGAGAGAGAGAGAGAGAGAGAGAGAGAGAGAGAGAGAGAGAGAGAGAGAGAGAGAGAGAGAGAGAGAGAGAGAGAGAGAGAGAGAGAGAGAGAGAATGAAAGAGATAGATAGAAAGAGATAGATAGATAATATATATATATATATATATATATATATATATATATATATATATACAGAGAGAGAGAGAGAGAGAGAGAGAGAGAGAGAGAGAGAGAGAGAGAGAGAGAGAGAATGAAAGAGATAGATAGATAGATAGAGCGAGCGAGCGAGCGAGCGAGAGAGAGAGAGAGATAGATAGATAGATAGATAGATAGAGAGAGAGAGAGAGAGAGAGAGAGAGAGAGAGAGAGAGAGAGAGAGAGAGAGAGAGAGAGAGAGAGAGAGAGAGAGAGAGAGAGAGAGGCACGGGAGAGGCAGCCGAAAGAAGAGAGAGAGACGAGAGCAGAGGAGGTAGAGAGAGAGGAGGTGAGAGAGACCCTAAGAAAGAGATGGAGGTCGCGCGACTGAGCATGGCGCTAGAGTTAGAAAGAAAGAGAGAGAGAGAGATAATAAGGGAATGCAACAATAAGCAAAGCAAAGCGCTGGTTATGGCCCCTCCAGAGATCTAAACCAACGTCACGGCCCAGAACCACAGAGGTCTTTCAGAACCGGTTCATAAAGAGGTTGTTAAGTAATTAAGGCGAACCAGCCAGCGTTGCGTCACAGGGGTGTGTGATTACAAAGGGGGAGGGGGGAGTCAGGGTGTAGCAGAAGGGGGAGGTGGGGTGGGGGGAAGGAGAGCGGTAGAGGGGAAAGAAGGGTGAGGAAAATGGGGGAGAAGGAAGGGGAGGAGAAAAATGAGGAGGTAAAAATGGGATGCAGGAAAAGAGGGAGAGGATTATGAGGAAGGAAAGGAAGGAAAATATTAGGTAGAGGGAAATGAGGAAAGAGGATAAAAGGGAATAAAATAAGAGGAAAAATAGGGGAAGGTTGATAGGAGCAGAAATAGAGAGGCAAGGGCATTGATGTTAGAGAAACGGACAGGAGAAGAGGGAGTAGCACACACACACACACACAAACAAACACAAACAAACACACAAACAAACAAACAAACACACGCACACACACACACACACACACACACACACACACACACACACACAAACACACATACGTACAGTCGTATATGCATCTATGTGCGCATGTGTGTGAGGGTCACGTGCAAATTTCGTGTTTATGCTGCGATGCCGTTGTTGTGCCCTTACGAAAGATGTTTTTGCCTCCGTGGCCGCCGGCGGGAAGCAAGCGCGCTAAGCCGAGATGATTTGCTTCTCTGATGAAATCCGAAGTGAGTAGCATATCCTAATATTGTTGCATTCATAGTTTGCCAAAGGACGTTGCAGTGTTTTTACCATATCCTTACATTGCACAAAAGCTCGTTCGAAGTTTTTATCACGTTTGTTTTATGTTGTTTTTTTACTCGACTTTGTGTTCGCCCGTGATATGGAAGACATGTTATGAAAATGTCTATTCTTTTCGCTTCACCAACAGTAGTCGAAGGAGATTCTTTTTAATTCCATTACTTTTTTTATGAGAAGTTGTGGCTGGAAGATTATCCCGGAAACCTATTCTATCTAACGTAAGATTATCTGACTAGGGTATTGCATCCACTCCGCGGAGAACGAAACGGATTGCCATGAGCCGAATAAGGAGCAGACTACGCCCAAACTCATAGAACAAAAGCCAATAAAATCCTGGGATTAATTATCCTTCCACGCCCGCTTTTCTAGCCACAATTCCACGTGACCCAAAATTGGGTGATGTGTGTTCCGTGTGTGCAGGGATATGTGTTGGCGCCTCTTGTTGTTTTTTCTGCTAAGATGGAGCCCTACGAGTGCATGTGTATATATTAAATGTATTATATTTGTATTATATATATTTATATATGATATATTATATATATATTATATATTTGATTTATTTATATAGTATCACATACACACACATTAAAACATCACCCGCACACCACACGTATATATACATACTTATATATAACAATTTTTTTTAAAAATAATTACTAGATATATTATATTTATATATATATATATATATCTATATAATATATATATAATATATATATATATATATACAGAAAGATAGAGAAGAGAGAGGAGAGAAGAGGAGAAGAGAGAGAGAGAGACGATGAGAGAGAAAGCGAAAGAGAAGTGTGAGAGAAGAGAAAGCTAGAAAGATGTAAGGAAAGAGAGAGCATGAGAGAGAGAGAGAGCAGAGCGGGAGACGAGAGACGAGGAGAGTGAGACGGAAGATGAGCGAGAGACAGAGAGAGGAGTGACGAGGGAGAGAGAGAGAGAAGAGGGAGAGAGCGACGAGAAAGAAAGAAAGATGAGAGAGAGAGAGATAGATAGATAATATATATATATATATATAATATATATACATATATATATACATTAATATATATATATATAATATATATACATATATATATACATTAATATATATATATATATATATATATAATATATATACATATATATATACATTAATATATATATATATACAGAGAGAGAGAGAGAGAATGAAAGAGATAGATAGATAGAGCGAGCGAGCGAGCGAGCGAGCAAGCGAGCGAGCGAGCGAGCGAGCGAGCGAGAGAGAGAGAGAATGAAAGAGATAGATAGATAATATATATATATATATATAATATATATACATATATATATACATTAATATATATATATATATTTATATATTTATATATTTATATATTTATATTATATATATATATATATTATATTATATATATATTATATTATATATATATATTTATATATTTATATATTATATATATATTATATATATATTATATATATATATATCTATATATATATATATACAGAGAGAGAGAGAGATAGAGAGAGAGAGAGAATGAAGGAGATAGATAGATAATATATATATATATATCTATATATCTATTTATCTCCTCCATCCATCTCCTTTTTCGCTCTCCCTCCGTCTTTCTCTCTCTTTCTGTGCGTGTGTGTTCGCGCCTGTGAGTTGCTGTGTATGTATGCACACTTGCTTTTTGTGTCTCTCCCTTCTTTCGTAAGTAATGAGTTATGGTCTCGTCGCTGGCTGTTCTAAACCCCGAAACACCGATCTACGGCATTCTCATAAGTCTCATGAATCCCAAAAATCAATGACGACATGCGTAACGAGTCAGCAAGAGAGCGAGAGAGATAGATAGATAATATATATATATATACACAGAAAGAGAGAGAGAGAGAGAGAGAGAGAGAGATTAGACGAGTTTAGGCAAATGATGCTGGACGGAAAAAAAACACTACCAGATTACATTTGCTAAACCGTGACTTATTTCCTTTCATATTTTGAAATGATCTGCAACTTGTGCAATTCCGTAATTGTCTCATTACACTAATGGTGTTTTAGAGAGCGATGTCGTGTGAACGATATAAAAATGTTTCTCTAACTATCTACCTACTGGTTTATCTGTCTATGTGTGTATCTATCTGTCTGTCTGTCTACGTATCTATTGATGCATGTATACCGATGCATATATATATATATATATATATATATATATATATATATATATATATATATATTAATATATATATATATATATATATTATATATATATATATATTATATATATATATATATATATATATATTTATATACACCACCACAAACACACATACGTACAGTCGTATATGCATCTATGTGCGCATGTGTGTGAGGGTCACGTGCAAATTTCGTGTTTATGCTGCGATGCCGTTGTTGTGCCCTTACGAAAGATGTTTTTGCCTCCGTGGCCGCCGGCGGGAAGCAAGCGTAAGCAGACTGATTGCTTCTCTGATGAAATCCGAGTGATATCCAATAGTTGCATTATAGTTTTCAAAGGACGTTGCAGTGTTTTTACCATATTTTACATTGCAATAGTCGTTCGTGTTTTATCACGTTTTTTTTTGTTATTTTATCTTTCGTGTTCGCCGTGATATGGAAGACAGTTGAAAATTTTATTCTGTTCGCTTCACCAACAGTACGAAGGAGATTCTTTTAATTCATTACTTTTTTATGAGAAAGTTCTGGAAGATTATCCCGAAACCTATTCTATCTAACGTAAGATATCTGACTAGGGATTGAACTCCGGAGAAACAGATTGCCAGCGAATAAGGAGCAGACTCCGCCCAACTCATAACAAAAGCCCAATAAAAGTCTGGTTAATTATCTTCCCACGCCCGCTTTTTGCCCACCAATTCCACGTGACCAAATCTGGTGATGTGTGTTTCCGTGTGTGCATGGATATGTGTGTCTGTGTTTCTGTAAGATGGAGAGTGAGTGATATATATATATGTATATATATATATTTATTTATTTATTTATTTATATGTATACATACACACACACACACACACACACACACACACACACACACACACAAACACACACACGTACAGTCGTACATGCATCTATGTGCGCATGTGTGTGGGGGTCACGTGCAAATTTCGTGTTTATGCTGCGATGCCGTTGTTGTGCCCTTACGAAAGATGTTTTTGCCTCCGTGGCTGCCGGCGGGAAGCAAGCGTAAGCAGACTGATTGCTTCTCTGATGAAATCCGAGTGATATCCAATAGTTGCATTATAGTTTTCAAAGGACGTTGCAGGTGTTTTTTACCATATCTTACATTGCAATAGTCCGTACGTGTTTTATCCCGTTTTTTTTTTGTGTTATTTTTATCTTTCGTGTTCGCCGTGGTATGGAAGACAGATGAAAATTTTATATTCTTTTCGCTTTCACCAACAGTACGAAGGAGATTCTTTTTAATTCCTTACTTTTTTTATGAGAGAAAGTTCTGGAAGATTATCCCGAAACCTATTCTATCTAACGTAAGATATCTGACTAGGGATTGAACTCCGGAGAAACAGATTGCCAGCGAATAAGGAGCAGACTCCGCCCAACTCATAACAAAAGCCCAATAAAATCCTGGTTAATTATCTTCCCACGCCCGCTTTTTGCCCACCAATTCCACGTGACCAAATCTGGTGATGTGTGTTTCCGTGTGTGCATGGATATGTGTGTCTGTGTTTCTGTAAGATGGAGAGTGAGTGATATATATATGTATATATATGTATATATATATATATATATATATATATATATATATATATATATATATTTATTTATTTATATGTATACATACACACACATACACACACACGCACACACACGTAAATATACATATTATATATACATTTAATTAGAATATATTGTTATTTTATCTATATAATATATATATTATATATTTATTAATATGATATATATATATATATATACACCGAAACAAGAGAGAGGAGAGAGAGAGAGAGAGAGAGAGAGGAGAGAGAGAGAGAGGAAAGAGAAGAGGAAAGAGAAAGAGAAAGAGAAGAGAGGAGAGGGGGAAGAGAGAGAGAGAGAGAAGATAAGAGAGAGGAGAGAGAGAGAGAGAGCGGAGAGATGAGAGTGGGAGAGAGAGAGAGAGAGAGAAGAGAGAGAGAGAAAGAAAGAGAGAGAGAGAGAGAGAGAGAGAGAGAGAGACGGAGAGAGAGAGAGAGAGATTATAACGCGTTTAGACAAATGATGCTAGAACGGAATAAAATCACATACAGTATTACATTTGCTAAACCGTTGACTTATTTCCTTTCATATTTTGAAATGATCTGCAACTTGTGCATTTTCCGATAATTGTCTCATTACACTAATGGTGTTTTTAGAGAGCGATGTCCCGTTGTGAACGATATAAAAATGTTTCTCTAACTATCTACCTACTGGTTTATCTTGGTCTATGTGTGTATCTATCAGTTTGTCTGTCTACGTATCTAATTGAATGCATGTATACCGATGCATATATATATATTATCGATATATATTATATATATTATATATATATCTATATATATATATATATACGTACTATATTTATATATATATATATATATATATTATATAATATATATATATATATATATATACATACATATATATGCATATAAATATAAATATAAATATATATACATATATATACATATAAATAAATATATACATATATATATATATATATATATATATATATATATATATACACATATATATACATATATACATATGTATACGTACACTAATATATACACCGCCTAATTATATAAGTGTATTTAACTATTCGAATGATATTATACTTATGAGAAAACAAGGCCTTTGAAGAGCTTAATGTGTAAATGAGTTTAATCTCGGCGCAGTTGCACGCAAGCAACTTTAAAACTACGACTCCGCTTATCTACAAGAGGGTGATCATCTTTAAGAATGAACGTCGTCTTGAGAATGTTGAGAGCGAGTGGAGGGATGTTGCATGTTGCAGAGGGCGCGGCTTGCAAAAGGCCCAAGGATTTCTTAGGCCAACAGATGACGTCTTCGTTTATTTTTAGAATTCTTAAGAAAACGGAGGCTTAGTTTTCAGTGCGCGTTTCTTTGTCTTTCTTCTTTTTGTTTGTATGTCTGTTTCGTGTGTCTTTCTCTTTTGTGTGTCTATTTTTGTGTCTTTTTTTTCTTATTCTTTTCCTTCCTCTTCTTTTTCTTCTCCTGCTTTTTCTTATTCTCCCTTTTCTTCTTCTTCCTCTTCTTCTACTTCTTCTTCTTCTTCTTTTTCCTTCGTCTTCTCCTTCCTCTTCTTTTTTCTGCTTCCTTTTGTTTTGTCAATTTTATTTTATTGGTTTTCGTTGTTAGTGTTCTTATTGTGCTTCCCATTTTGTCTCCTTCTCTTCCTCTTTTTATTCGACTTCTTTGCTATCATGATCACTATTACCGCCGTTTTCCTTTCTCCTCCTCCTCCTCTTTCTGCCTCCCTGTTTGTGTATGTGTCTTTCCGTCTGTCTGTCTGTCTATCTTTCTGTTTGTATCTCTGTCTTTATTTTTCTGTCTGTCTCTTTCTCTCTGTCTTTCTGTCTGCCTCTGTCTCTCATGTCTTTGTTTCTTTGTCTCTCTGTCTCTCTTTCTCTCTCCGCCTATAGGATTTTAAGGTCGTGACCTATTGGCTTCGTAGTCCCCATAAGGTCATCCCTGGGTGGTCACCGTGCTGGCTTATGGGCGTGACCATCTTCAAGGTTCTAGGCCTAACCCTTTGCGGTTTTAAGATTCCACCGAAGTTTATATATATATATATATGCTTAGGGCAGTCTAATGTTTCTTTTGACTTTCATATAAAGAATT
>NW_028234405.1:17009109-17014109 GCF_977035675.1 Penaeus japonicus | reverse complement strand
CCTCCCCATGCCTCTCGTCCTCTTTCCCTCCGTCCCTCCCCATGCCTCTCGTCCTCTTTCCCTCCGTCCCTCCCCATGGCCTCTCGTCCTCTTTCCTCCGTCCCTCCCATGCCTCTCGTCCTCTTTCCCTCCGTCCCTCCCATGCCTCTCGTCCTCTTTCCCTCCGTCCCTCCCCATGCCTCTCGTCCTCTTCCCTCCGTCCCTCCCCATGCCTCTCGTCCTCTTTCCCTCCGTCCCTCCCCATCGCTCTCGTCCTCTTTCCCTCCGTCCCTCCCCATGCCTCTCGTCCTCTTTCCCTCCGTCCCTCCCCATGCCTCTCGTCCTCATATCTCTCAGTCCCTCCCAAAGCCTCGCGTCTCCTTTCCCTCCGTCCCTCCCCATGCCTCTCGTCCTCTTTCCCTCCGTCCCTCCCCATGCCTCTCGTCCTCTTTCCCTCCGTCCCTCCCCATGCCTCTCGTCCTCTTTCCCTCCGTCCCTCCCCATGCCTCTCGTCCTCTTTCCCTCCGTCCCTCCCCATGCCTCTCGTCCTCTTTCCCTCCGTCCTCCCCATGCCTCTCGTCTCTTTCCCTCCGTCCCTCCCCATGCCTCTCGTCCTCTTTCCCTCCGTCCCTCCCCATGCCTCTCGTCCTCTTTCCCTCCGTCCCTCCCCATGCCTCTCGTCCTCTTTCCCTCCGTCCCTCCCCATGCCTCTCGTCCTCTTTCCCTCCGTCCCTCCCCATGCCTCTCGTCCTCTTTCCCTCCGTCGCTCCCCATGCCTCTCGTCCTCTTTCCCTCCGTCCTCTCCCATGCCTCTCGTCCTCTTTCCCTCCGTCCCTCCCATGCCTCTCGTCCTCTTTCCCTCCGTCCCTCCCATGCCTCTCGTCCTCTTTCCCTCCGTCCCTCCCCATGCCTCTCGTCCTCTTTCCCCCCCCGTCCCTCCCCATGCCTCTCGTCCTCTTTCCCTCCGTCCCTCCCATGCCTCTCGTCCTCTTTCCCTCCGTCCCTCCCCATGCCTCTCGTCCTCTTTCCCTCCGTCCCTCCCCATGCCTCTCGTCCTCTTGTCCTCCGTCCCTCCCCATGCCTCTCGTCCTCTTTCCCTCCGTCCCTCCCATGCCTCTCGTCCTCTTTCCCTCCGCTCCTCCCCATGCTTCCGGTCCTCTTTCCCTCCGTCCCTCCCATGCCTCTCGTGCTCTTTCCCTCCGTCCCTCCCCATGCCTCTCGTCTCTTTCCCTCCGTCCTCCCCATTCCCCTCGTCCTCTTTCCCTCCGTCCCCATGCCTCTCGTCCTCTTCCCTCGCCATGCTCATGTCCTCTTTCCCTCCGTCCCTCCCCATGCCTCTCGTCCTCTTTCCACTCCGTCCCTCCCATGCCTCTCGTCCTCTTTCCCTCCGTCACTTCCCATGCCTTCGTCCTCTTTCCCTCCGTCCCTCCCCATGCCTCTCGTCTCTTTCCCTCCGTCCCTCCCCATGCCTCTCGTCCTCTTTCCCTCCGTCCCTCCCCATGCCTCTCGTCCTCTTTCCCTCCGTCCCTCCCATGCCTCTCGTCCTCTTTCCCTCCGTCCCTCCCATGCCTCTCGTCTCTTTCCCTCCGTCCCTCCCCATGCCTCGTCCTCTTTCCTCCGTCCTCCCCATGCCTCTCGTCCTCTTTCCTCCGTCCTCCCCCATGCCTCTCGTCCTCTTTCCCTCCGTCCTCCCCATGCCTCTCGTCCTCTTTCCCTCCGTCCCTCCCATGCCTCTCGTCCTCTTTCCTCCGTCCCTCCCATGCCTCTCGTCCTTTCCCTCCGTCCCTCCCCATGCCTCTCGTCCTCTTTCCCTCCGTCCCTCCCCATGCCTCTCGTCCTCTTTCCCTCCGTCCCCCCCATGCCTCTCGTCCTCTTTCCCTCCGTCCCTCCCCATGCCTTCGTCTCTTACCCTCCGTCCCCCATGCTTCGTCTCTTTCCTCCGTCCTCCCCATGCCTCTCGTCCTCTTTCCCTCGTCCCTCCCCATCCCTCTCGTCGTCTTTCCGATCTGTCCCTCCCCATGCCTCTCGTCCTCTTTCCCTCCGTCCCTCCATGCCTCGTGTCCTCTTTCCTCCGTCCTCCCATGCCTCTCGTCCTCTTTCCCTCCGTCCCTCCCATGCCTCTCGTCCTCTTTCCCTCCGCACCTCCCCATGTCTGTCGTCCTCTTTTCTGACGTCCCTCCCCATGCCTCTCGTCCTCTTTCCCTCCGTCCCTCCCCATGCCTCTCGTCCTCTTTCCCTCCGTCCCTCCCCATGCCTCTCGTCCTCTTTCCTGCGTTCCTCTCCCAGGCCTCTCGTCCTTTCCCTCCGTCCCTCCCCATGCCTCTCGTCCTCTTTCCCTCCGTCCCTCCCATGCCTCTCGTCCTCTTTCCCTCCCTACCTCCCCATGCCTCTCGTCCTCTTTGCCTCCCTCCGCCCCCATGCCTCTCGTCATGTTTGCTTTCCTCCTCTCCCATGCCTCTCGTCCTCTTTCCCTCCGTCCCTCCCCATGCCTCTCGTCCTCTTTCCCTCCGTCCCTCCCATGCCTCTCGTCCTCTTTCCCTCCGTCCCTCCCCATGCCTCTCGTCCTCTTTCCCTCCGTCCCTCCTCTTGCCTCTCGTCCTCTTTCCCTCCGTCCCTCCCCATGCCTCTCGTCCTCTTTCCCTCCGTCCCTCCCCATGCCTCTCGTCCTCTTTCCCTCCGTCCCTCCCCATGCCTCTCGTCCTCTTTCCCTCCTTCCGCTCTCATGCCTCTCGTCCTCTTTCCCTCCGTCCCTCCCCATGCCTCTCGTCCTCTTTCCCTCCGTCCCTCCCCATGCCTCTCGTCCTCTTTCCCTCCGTCCCTCCCCATGCCTCTCGTCCTCTTTCCCTCCGTCCCTCCCCATGCCTCTCGTCCTCTTTCCCTCCTCCTAATGCGTAGCGTTGCAGAGAACAAGACGTTCATTCTGGTGCAACACCACAAGAGAAACAGTGCGGCTCGGTGTGCGACCGGATCTTCCCTGGTCTCTAATTATGAAATTAATATTAATGAACTTTCTCACATACTCATTCCGTCGATAGCTCTTGTTGAGTGAAAGGGAAACCTGTATATATACATACACGCGCAGCTATCCACTTGCACTCAATTGCTAACAGACTCGTACAGACACATACACATGCACTAGCAGAGAGTGAGAGAGTGAGTGAGGGAGGGAGGGAGAGAGACAGAGAGGGAGAGGGGAGGGAGAGAGAGGGAGGGAGGGAGGGAGGGAGGGAGGGAGGGAGGGAGGGGGGGAGGGAGGGAGGGAGGGAGGGAGGGAGGGAGGGAGGGAAGGAGGGAAGGAGGGAGAGAGAGAGAGAGAAGGAGAGAGAGAGAGAGAGAGAGAGAGAGAGAGAGAGAGAGAGAGAGAGAGAGAGAGAGAGAGAGAGAGAGAGAGAGAGAGAGAGAGAGAGAGAGAGAGAGAGAGAGAGAGAGATAGGGGGTGGGGCAAGAGACATAGAGAACAGAGAACGGCACAGCTCAGCAACCGTAGACACACTTTTGTCTCCACTTTTTGCGCGGTCAACCCAGATAAGCCGAACAGCCAACCTACCCAACGACCTGAATTGCGACTCAAGTAAACTACCACAATGACCACCGTACGACCTCTTACAACAACCACCATTTCATTAAAGGGGCAGCAGAGGAATATTTTGTGATTTCTGACTCTAAGATTTCCTTTACCTGACTTGTATGGCAATTGATTTAAACTATGTTTTCATGTAAGATAGATTTTAAGTCGATAAATATACTGTATATACGCACGCACGCCCCACACCCTCTCTCTCTCTTTCACACACACACTACCTTCACGCATTCCCAGTGGTTATAACCTTCAAAACAATATCCATAAACAAACAGCTGTTTGTCAGCTCGGCCTGACGTTAGGTCACTCGACATGACCCGAAGGAACTGACCTCGACCTTATTCCCTGTCTCTCACCGAAACACTCAAGGCACAACTTAAGCAATACGTGTACTTTTATTGGTCTTAAGAGGGTTTAAGTGTTACGTGTTAGTCCTATAATAACAATATTTTTTATACATGTTTTTGGATACGAGTAAAGTTTATATGATACTTGGTTGGTGTACTGTGTTTTATCCCCGGTAGTATAGGTGGGTTATGCTATTATACATTTCCTTACATTGGTTCAAAGTTTTCCCAGCACCTCCTTGACCTAAAAAGATTATTTTCATGATTAACTCAATGTTGTCTTGATTAGGTTTCCGAGAAAATTTATTACAATAACAACAATAACAGCAAAAGAACAACAGTCATAAATTATGTGATCCTCTCACTTAACCGCGTGAAATAAGAGACAGGACTATTAAGAGTGACAATTAGTGTAGTATTAAGCATAAGTACACTTCCCCCCCCACTTCCTCCTCCTTCACCCCCCCTCCTTCTCCTTCATCCCCCCCTTCTTCTCCGCCACGCAAGTGTATTTGTTCGCAAGTATGTCATGACTTTGCTATCTCACACTTTATTTGTTTTCTCTCGATGGGAAGAATTTATGTATTGATACAATGTATTTTTTGTTTTCTTCGTATTTTTGTTCTAATAAGGCTTGTAGGTTTGAGTGAAAATTTCTCTCTCTCTGTCTCTCTCTCTCTCTCTCTCTCTCTCTCTCTCTCTCTCTCTCTCTCTCTCTCTCTCTCTCTCTCTCTCTCTCTCTCTCTCTCTCTCTCTCTCTCTCTTTCTCTCTCTCTCTCTCTCGTGACCTTAGGAGAGGACTTAGCATGCTGAGGGTGATAATCCATACTGTTATATCGTTCTCCTGATATGTAAACATTTAATTGTGTATGCTTGTGATTGACCCGTCTTTTGCTCTGTATATATTTCAACATGTTGACATAGCTGTAAGGTTTTGTAAAATATATGTGAGCCCAAAGAGGGCTAAGATTGGGGTGAGGATAACCTATGTTACCTCATCCTTTTGAGATGTACGTAATCACTTGTCTCAATAAACTCGTCAAAGTCAAAAGTCTCTCTCTCTGTCTCTCTGTCACTCTGTCTCTCTGTCTCTC
>NW_028234405.1:16999109-17004109 GCF_977035675.1 Penaeus japonicus | reverse complement strand
GAGGGGGGAAGGGATGGGGAGAGGAGGAGGAGGAGAGGGGTAAGAGGAGGGGGTAGAAAGAGGGGTTGGAGTAGGAGGAGGGGGTGGGATAGGAGGGAGTAGGGAGCAGGAGGGAAGGGAGGAAAAGGAAGTCCACAGAACCCCCATCTGTCAGTACTCCCGAATGCTACATTTATGCAAATGTTCTTCGGATACAAAGAATGGCGGAAGGTGACAAGAGGGAGGGAGGGAGGGAGGGGGTGATGAGAGGAGGGGGCATAGATACTTTATTGATAACCCGCATTAGTTTAGGGGCTGGAGGGGGGGAGAGGGGGGGCGCATAGTTTTCCTCTCACAGTGCCACCTGTTTGGGGATCAGTGTGAATCATCCAAGGGGGGGGAACGGCACTGTCTCTTCCAGGAGTCTATCGAGGAGCCTTTAGACTGACATCTATCTCTGTTTCCATTCCGAAGGGCCTCCGTAGAGCCTGCGAGAGAGTCTGGTGCCGCTGGGGGGGGAATCCTGCCACCCCATCCCTTCCCCTGCCCCCCTACCCCTTCTTGGTCAGGTAAGTTACTTTTTTATATGTGGCTTATTTACGATTCTTCAGATCAGGGGCTAAAGCTGTTTCATCTGTTTGTTTATATTTACAGGGAAGCATATTTAATGTAGGTTATGTGACTAGAAGGACATGGAAATAGTTATACTATGTATGGTTTTGTTCAGGTGTATATATATAATTCCCTGTTGGTGTATGTATACCAGTGAGTATACATACACCAACAGGGAATTATTTGATTGGTTTTATACTCTTAAAGAAATAAAGATAACTTGCGATACCGTACATATACAGGGATAAATAAATGTATATGCAAATTAGGAGTCATCCTATAAAACAAAGCAAGATATTGAACCCGCAGAACACGAGTGCAATGCATGGTGCAAAGCCATTATATCACGGAAATGATATATCTGGGTTTTTGTTTCTCATACTGATAGATACGCGATCATGATATATGACCCATTTAAATCGCCAGCCCATTGCATTAAAGCGAGGGAAGAATTTTACTTGACACTCTTTTAGCGAAGTACTTGCGCATAAATGAGGTTCTGAATGTCATATATTAGGAGAGTGATTGATGAAACTGCAGATACGTTATTTGCAAATTCCCTTTCTCTCATATCAATAAAATCTACTCTATCATGCACAGAAAAGTCTGTCAGCTCTCATTTGAAGGGGATACAACATACAAGTAATCCAAACCCAAATATTTGTCTAAGCTCGTAAGTTCAAACGATTGTGATATCCTGAATCTCTTAATATCAAACTTGCAAAAAAGTCTCTTTCACAAGCAGACCAACACACAAAAATGCCATTAATATCTACATAGATAGATAGATAGATAGATAGATAGATAGATAGATAGATAGATAGAGAGAGAGAGAGAGAGAGAGAGAGAGAGAGAGAGAGAGAGAGAGAGAGAGACAGAGAGAGATAGAGACAGAGACAGAGACAGACAGAGAGAGAAAGAAAGAATAAGAGAGAGAAAAGGAGAGAGCGAGAAAGAGAAAGAAATAGAGATAGAGAGATTAAAAAACAAAACAAAAAGACAAAAAACAAAAACAAAAAAAAACAATGAGAGAAAGAGAGACATCAGAAATCCCCCACCTCCTTCAAAAAACAACAAACTGACGACGTCCTCCCGTAATCTCGAAGACGCGGATTCACGGATTCACGGATTCACCCGTAGAAAAACGCCGCCAGCAAGCCCGGCCGTTCGCGTTGGGAATTCACCTTGTCCCTCACACCCAAACCCTTTGGCCGGACGCGGTGCTGAATTCTTGGCTCTTCTGACCTACTTTCTGGTCGCCGCTGTTGGGCTTTTCCTGATTGGGGGGGGGGGGCTAGGTTAGGTTTTGGTGTGTTGGTTATTATTGTTGTTGTTGTTGTTATTATCGTTATTGACAGTGTTGTTGTTAATTTCATTATTATTTCTATTATTATTATTATTATTATTATTTTTTTTTTTTTTTTACTCATTCTTATTCTTCTTATTGATATGATTATCATTGTCCTTATTAATCATTGTTATTATTATTATTTATCATTAGTATCATCACAACTTTCATCATTAGTAATAGTGGTGGTAGCAGTAGTATCAACATCAGTTATAGTAATAATAATGATAATGATAATCACGACAATGGAAATTCTTTTTGTCATTATCATTTGTTATCAGTTATCAGAGGTTGATATCATAATCATCCTTTCATGATATAAGAAACAGTAAAATGAATAATATAACCATTACAATCATTCTCACTTTCATCATCATTATTATACTGTATTGTTTAATGATGATTCAATAATGATGATGTCTGGTCATTATCATCGAAACTATTTTTACTATCATTATTATCATCCTCATTGGCGATACTATTAGTGGTAGTAGTAACAGTAGTCGTAGTAATAGTAATGGTGGTAGGAACAGTATTAGAAGTGGTGATAATAGTAGTAGTAGTAGTAGTAGTAGTAGTAGTGGTGGTGGTAGTAGAAGACATAGTAGTAATAGTAGTAGTTGTTGTAGTCATTGTAATAGTATGAGTAATAATAATAATGGTAGTAGTGGTAGTTGTAGTATTATTAGTAACCGTAGTTATAATAGTCATAAAAGTTACACCATATATAAGGTCAACTACATATATCCCATTAAATATTAGTAATACACCACACCACATCTCACAATACACAACAATCTTCTCCCATACATCACCCGAATGTAAACAAACTCCATACCAACCGCCCCATAAGAACGCAAACGCAAGGCCTCACACCCCGGCATACACCCCTGGCGCCGCGGCATCCAACTCCGGCCGAAGCACGAGCCGAGCCTCAACGGACGATTGGTGCCACGTGAGACTTACGCGCGTTCGGACGTCGTAGAAGGTCCCTCGCGTGGCTAACGCTTCATTGGCGGTCGTCGTTAGAAGCTTGAGCCGGTGTGGCGATGCTGAGGCACGAGCCGTTGCCCGGAGAGGTGCTTGGGAGTGCATGGTGCTCGTCTTCCCCTTTCTTTCCCCTTCTCTTCTACCTTCTCTTTTGGTTTGTTGATTTCTGTTCTTCTCTTCTTGTGTTTTTTTTTCTTTTTTTCTTTTTCTTTCTCTGGTCTTTCTCTATTTTTATATCTTTTACGTAGTCTTTTTTTTTCTTCCCTTTCCCTCCTAATCCCTCTGCTTATCCTCTTCTCTTCTTTCCATTACTCCCACCTCCTCACTTCCCTCTCCTCTCCTCCCTCCTTTCCCTCCCCTCTCCTCCCTCCCTTTCCCCTCTTCTTCTTCCTCCCTTCCCTCTCTTCTCCTCTTTCCCTCCCTTCCTTTACCATCTTCTCCTTCCTCCCTTCCCTCTCTTCTCCTCATTCCCTCCCTCCCTTTACCATCTTCTCCTTCCTCCCTTCCCTCTCTTCTCCTCATTCCCTCCCTCCCTTTACCATCTTCTCCTTCATCCCTTCCCTTTCTTCTCCTCATTCCCTCCCTTTTCTCTCCTCCCTCCCCTTTCCCTCTTCTTTTTCCTCTCTTCATCCCCCCCAACTACCTTGCCACAGCAGGCCGTTACGCGTATCCTTTGCGTTCACGTCTAGCTATTGAATCCCGACTTTCCTGTCAGTCTTCAGTCGTCGGCATTTTAAAGGGAGCTCTGCATAGTTATTCTATGGGTCATGTTTTAAAGATCTTTTCACTCTCACTGGCTTAATGTTACTAAGTTACCCATACGTGGATTTGAGTCTTTACGTTTGATAGATGTCTATGGCTCCCTGTTTCCATTCATGAAGCATCATCTTCTCGAGGCCAGCATAAGCGTTATTATCATCATCACCATCACCTACACGATCATCATTCTCGTCGTAATCAGCGTCCTTTCACATCACCTCTGCATAATCCTCATCACTTTGCGCTACGTTTCTCTCTTAATTAATCACAGAGGCGGAGTTCGTCTACCCAACTGACGCATCTGTCGAGAGTTGACTCATTGTTCTAACTCAAGGAAGAGGAAATGATCAGGATATTCCCTTATCATCTCATTAATGCAACGCCGGCGTCCAGATGCTGAGCCTAAGAGCGATGTGCAACATGATCAATGGCAGATTTGAGGAATGCTTTTAGACTTCGGCTCTCGTTTTACTTTATAAAAGACCTTAATGATATCACAGTCAATCAATTAGAGATTTATTATGTAAATATTTCGTCGGAACCTTTTTTTTGCTTAGAGAAAAATGTGACTATTTTCTCATTTGTTATCGTTCTCTCGTATGATTTAGCTTCTGTTTGTTTATCTGTCTGTCTGACAGTTTTTCCTGTCGCCTATATCTTCGAGATAATTTATCCCACTTAACTATAGTTCCATCCAACCATACATGATTTTTTCCTTTATTTATTTGAAATGTGGAAGCCACACACATCGATCTATCGTATAACGGGCTCACGCGTGACTGTACATATGACAAGCCTCTCACTGGTCTCATAATCCTCTCCATCTGGTCGCGTCTTGTGAGACCTCAGTCCTCCCTCGACTCACGCAGAGTTCGTAGTGTCCTCGTTCTCCATCTTCAAGGATCACCTTCATCCAGAGTCCTACATCCAGAGTCCTTGATCCATTACCGTGTATCACTCGCACACGCCATCACAGGAAGCGCGTCCGTGCCACGTCCGTTGCGTGCGCCAGCGTGATCTGAGTCCACGTTCGGGAAGAGATCAGAATATCCTATGTTGACATTTGTGGACACCCGAAGGCAGTCGAGCTTAGGTTACCTTTGGGTTCTCTCGCTTCATCAGGTTCCTTTGTTTGCTATTATCTGATTCGTTCTTCGTGTGTGTGTGTGTATGTGAATATTTTGATAATAGAAGTGGAACGCGAATAAACGCAAACGAAAAGGGCGTCAAAGCTGCGCTAAGTTCTTGTGGTGATCACACAACTTGCCTTCCCTGTGTCTCTCCCTTGGTCCGAAATCGAAGTCTAGAGAAT
>NW_028234405.1:16989109-16991609 GCF_977035675.1 Penaeus japonicus | reverse complement strand
AGTTATTATAGAGCAGTGTTATGAAAGACAGTGAAGCAAAGTTTTAATGCATGTGCTTGTATCACAACGTGGGAAGGAAAACTTGTGGTGTGGGGGGTGGCGGGGATGGGGGGGGGGCGAATTTAGCTTACGTCGTGGGTAGAATTAGAGTGGGTGGATAGGGTGGGTGGGTGGATGGGTGGGTGGACGTGAGGGGGGGATTGGATGATGGGGAGAGGGGGTGGGGGCGTTGATAGCGAGGAGGGGTGCGAACGGATGGATAGAAGGAGGTAGTAGATATTTGGTGGATAGAGAGGGAGGTGGAAAGGGAGGGGGTGAATGGATAGGGGGAGAGGATGAACAGACAGGAGATGAGGATGATGGATGGCGGAGGAGGAAGATGAAAGAGGGGGAGGGAAGGGGAGAGAGGGGGTGGGAGGGGGGGGAGAGAAGAAGGAGAGGAAGAAACATGGGAAAATATGAGGAAGAGAAGGATCAAAGATGGAAAGGAGGAGTGGGAGGAAAATGAGAAAGGAGGGGAAAGGAAGGAAGAGAAGGAGAAGGAGAAGGAGGAGTAGTTAGAGGAAAAAGGAGGAAGAAAAAGGAAGAGGAGGTGGTTGAGGAAGAGGAGGAAAAGGGCAAATTGAGAACGGAGAAAATGAAGACAAGCAGGAGAGAAAGAAAGAAAGAGAGAAAAAATACGAAAAACAATTTTGAGGCAAAAGGGAAGAAGAGGAGGTGGAGTAATAGGGGGAAAAAGAAGAATCGAATGAAAAGAGGTAGAAGGAAGGAGGAAAAAATAAGACCAGGATTCGAGATGACAAGGAATGTCAGTATAAATCAATTCATTTACTTATTAGATTTAACTGAAGGATGCAGACTCACCCTGATGAAGATGCTATTAATATTATTACTATATAGAGGAGGAGAAGGGAGGGGAGGGGAGGAGAGGGAGAGGAGAAAGAGAGAATGTTGGTTAGTTATAACTTTATTGTATCATAATTCTTGTTCCTCATTGAAATAAAAGAAAATTGATAAGATTCTATAGACTTTATTCGGAGGGAGATATGCTATAAATAATAAAAAAAAGTTTAAGAATGTACAAAATTTGATATTTTATTAATTTTTCTCCAAGTGCATATTTTTTCAGATATATGAATAGTGAAGAAATTAATGATTAAATAGGAACGATGGATATAAAATATTAATTCTAAAGGATTAATGGCTGTCAATAGACGAAAAAATCTTGTGCATATTAAAACACACACACAAAAAAAACAAAACAATGATAGTAAAATTATTGTCTGTCACCCATTATGCATCATAATCATTAATGATAATCAGTTAATTGATCATTATTATAATAATTATAATAATAATCCATACATCATTCATAATCAGTACACAATCATTATGCAAGATAGATGAAACGAGTAATTCTAGCATCCTTGACGTTCGCTTGCAACACTGCACAGAACACCATCAATGTGTAGCTGTAGTGATACTGAAAGCACAAGCAATAATGATGCATGCGTGCGTGAAGTGGCAACTGCATTCACGTTGTAGTGGATTCAAGGGTTGTGCTTGAAGGTCAGAGGGAGGGGGGGGAGGTGAAAGGGAAGGGGGGGAAGGAGAAAGGGGGAGGGTGGGAGGGAGGGAGAGGGGGCGGGCACTGACGAGGAAGTCTTGAGAAAGTGTGGTTTGTATATTTCGTCCTGTATCCTGAATCCTTTTGCAAATCCTTTTTTCTTTCTCGAAAAATTCTCAAAATAATTTTTATAAATATTTTTTTTCTTGATAGTTCCCTTCGTTTTCTTTTACCTTCTAATTTGTTTGCTGGTTTGTTGGTTTGCCACCTATAGTTTTTTTTCCGGGATTTTCCTGTTTATTCATTAAATTTCTTTATTGTTTTCCTTCTCCTTCTTTCACTTCTCATTTTTTTCTGTTCTTCCTTCTACTGCATTTTCTTAGTCACCATATCGTTCTTTCCTTTCCTCTCATGCTACTTCTCCTCCTCTTCTTCTTCTCTCTCATGCCTCTCTCTCTCCCTCCCTCCCTCCCTCCCTCCCTCCCTCCCTCTCACTCACTCACTCTCTCTCTCTTTCTCTCTCTCTCTCTCTCTCTCTCTCTCTCTCTCTCTCTCTCTCTCTCTCTCTCTCTCTCTCTCTCTCTCTCTCTCTCTCTCTCTCTCTCCTCTCTCTCTCTCTCTCCTCTCTCTCTCTCTCTCTCTCTCTCTCTCTCTCTCTCTCTCTCTCTCTCTCTCTCTCTCTATATATATATATATATATATATATATATATGTTTTTATTAACATGTTTGTGCGCCACATTTTTCAAGTATGTAATCATGTGACCTCAGGAGAGGACTTAGCATGCTGAGGGTGATAATCCATACTGTTATATCGTTCTCCTGATGTAAACATTTAACTGTGTATGCTTGTGATTTACCCGTCTTTTGTTCTGTATATATTTCAACATGTTGACATAGCTGTAAGGTTTTGTAAAATATATGTGAGCCCAAA
>NW_028234405.1:16974109-16976609 GCF_977035675.1 Penaeus japonicus | reverse complement strand
AAATTACACTATGAATAACTAAACATCATAAACCAGTGAACTTCAGCGGACGTGAAAATTTTGAGCCTGGCCTTTTTTTTTTACCACAGGGGAAGTGACGCCATATTTACCTTCGTATCCCCTGAAAACCGACCCCGCCCGTGGAAATCGTAAATGGGCGGACATTGTTATTCTGTGGCGTACCTTTTCTTTGAAACTGCCGCGGCGAGATTTTGGCTGGATTACCTCTGGTGTGTTTGTTTTCTTTGGGGGATTTCATTATTATTTTCCCCCCCTTGAGTTGCGGACATTGTTGAGGTGTTTGAGTGTTGTGTGTGTGTGTATGTGTGTGTGTGTGTGTGTGTGTGTGTGTGTGTGTGTGTGTGTGTGTGTGTGTGTGTGTGTGTGTGTGTGTGTGTGTGTGTGTGTGTGTGTACGCGCGCGCACGTTCATGTGCATAAATGCAATACATACATAATCATGTGTGTAATAAGTTATGCCAAAGTATGATTCCTCAATCAGGCCATCTAAATCACCTATTTATTTCAACCAGTGCCTAAAGCAGCGGTTCCAAAACTTTTAAAGTCACCTTTCGGGTTATGGCCAAGTTCAAGCACCCCCCCCCCTCCTCCTACAACTGCTGTCACTGGGTACATGATACTAAACTTATTGCATTTTATACATGGTTATTTTCCAAAGCATCAATCTGATCACGTAGGTTTTGTCTACTATTTAAATCAGTTAGTCACAAAGTCAGAAAACGAAAACAAAAGGAATGGCGCGTTTCCACTTTGAGGAGTCGTGGATTACGAAATTGAAGTCAAATTCTTTCAAATTTTGTCCTGAAGTTTTGTATAGGCATTGGTATAGGCGCCGAGCAGTAACTATCGAAATTTGAACGCTGGATGTACTCGTGTAAATTTCAGACTGTAAGAACAATTCGTACCTACCACTACCATACCCGTGCCTGCCACTACCATACCCATATCCCCTACTACCATACGCATACCCACCACTACCATACCCGTAGCCTGCACTTCCATACAGACACCCTGCACTAAAAAAACAAAAACAAACATACCCTGCCTTGCCATACCCATAACCACCAGTACCATACCCATACTCACCACCACCATACCCACCACTACCATACCCATACCCACCACTACCATACCCATACCCACCACTACCATACCCATACCCACCACTACCATACCCATACCCACCATACCAACATTACCATCAGTTCCGTCGCCCTTTTGCCGTCGAAAGGATGCCCCTCGAAAGGCAGCAATTATCTGGCTCCTTTTGAAGACCAGGAGACGACCAGACGAGTGCATCCTTCCCTTAATCCTTCCTTGCGAGGAGTCCTTGAGGAGCAGAAGGGAACCGCCCAAGATTTTAGTCCCTGGAGACAGTTTTGAAGTATCATCGTGGTCGCCATTATCTTCCTCCGCCTCCTCCTCCTCTTCATCCATTCTCATTACCAATCCTCTTTCTCGTCCTATTGGACTTCCTTCTCCTCTCACTCTTCTTCCCCATCCTCTCCATCTTTCATCTTCTTCTTTAGCTATTATCTTCTTCCTCTTCTACCTTCTCTTTCTCATCATCATCTTTTCTATTTTTTGTTTGCTCCTATTATAATTAACTGGTTTTTTTTAAAATCTTCCTTATCATTGCATCTCTCCACCCCTTTCTCTCTCACTCTCTACCCCTTCTCTCTCTCTCTCTCTGTCTGTCTCTCTCTCTCTCTGTCTCTCTCTCTCTCTCTCTCGCTCTCGCTCTCGCTCTCTCTCTCTCTCTCTCTCTCTCTCTCTCTCTCTCTCTCTCTCTCTCTCTCTCTCTCTCTCTCTCTCTCTCTCTCTCTCTCTCTCTCTCTCACACACACACACTTTCTCTCTCTCTCTCGCTTTATCTCTCTCTCCCTCCCATCCTCCTCCCACCTATCTCTCTCCCAACCCAGCTAACCCCCCCTCCCCTATCTATCCCTCTTCTCCCCTCCTCCATCCCCCTCCACACTTCCTTCTTTCCCCCTCCCCCTCTCCTCCCCTCCCCTCTTCCCCACCACCAGCCCCCTCCCCCCTTCAACCCCAATAAGGTCAACCACAGACATAATTAAGGTCATTCTATTCCCTTGATGACTTCTTGGTCTGTTTATGGAGCAAAGTTCGCAAAGTTCGTTTACCATGCTCTCTCGTAGGATGTAGGATTGGTGTAGGATTGGTGTAGGATTGGTGTCAGGAGGCGAATAAGACGAGTAATAGAGACTATATGATTTTATGGTATTAGTCACTGACTCTATTAAAAGGTGGTTTTTGATTATTAAAAGGCAAAATGGTATGTTAAATCAATATGTGGTTATTATTAAGGAATAGCGGAGATTAACGATTATGATAATAGCTGTCATTAATTTCATGCAGTTTTAAAATAGTTCAAACGATAAAGTTTAGTTTCTTAGCAGACATGTAACGGTAAACCTCTCTTATCAGTACACGTAACACTTCTTTAAAATCCCTCAGTC
>NW_028234405.1:16946609-16956609 GCF_977035675.1 Penaeus japonicus | reverse complement strand
ACCCACGGGGAGCGGGGGGGGAGGAGGGAGGAGAAGGAGGAGAAAGATAAAGAGTAAGAAGAAGAAGGGAAGAGAAAAGGATCGAAGAGATCGAGCAAAGAGAGATGGATAGACAGAAATAATAAAAGAGGACGAGAAGGAGAAGAGTAAGGTCAGAGTATTACGCAATCTTCTCTTAAGTCTCGGGAGAAGAAGAAGAAGAAGAAGAAGAAGATGAAGAGGAAGAAAAAGAAGAGCAAGAGGGAGAAAAAGAAAAAGAAGAAGAGGAAGAAGAAAAAGAAAATAAAGATAGGAAGAGGAAGAAGAAGAAGAAGAAGAGAAATGATAAATCTTCCTCTGTCCCTTCGTTTCTTTATGTGAGATCCCAGAAGAGGAGATGAAGAGGAGAAAGAGGAGAAAGAAGAACGTAAAGAGGGTGAAGAATAATGGTGGAGGATTAGAAGGGAAAGGGGGGAGGTGGGGGTGCGGAAGATGGGTGGAGGGGTGTGGGGGGGGGGGCAGCTGGTGCCTCCGCATCCGGTCTTTAGAAGATGCACATATATAGTTCATATCTTTTCTTTCTGAGATTTGAACAAACACACACACACACACACACACACACAAACACACACACAAACACACACATACACAAACAAGGTAATTGTATTAAATATAATCATAGTGATACTAAGAGTACTGTTGATCATAGAACAACAAACGCAATAACAACACCAACGATCATAATCATTTTTCTTCTACAACTAATAACAGCAAATTATCACTATCAATATTAATATTAATCATTATAATATATACATCTATTTATTGCATGAATCGCCTGTCATGCACACCCACGATAAATCAAATTACTTCATTACTGTAGTCATTAACTGTAGGTAGTCTAAGCTCTCCCTCCCTTCTTTACTTCTTCCTTGTACCCCTTTCCTTCTCTTCCTTCTCTCCACTTTCGAGTCCTTGTCTTCTTTTCCATGTTCTATGTTCTTTTCCCTTGTTTTCATCTTGTACTTTCCTTTCTTTCCTTTCTTTTCTTTCTTCTTTTCTTTCTTTTCTTTCCTCTGTTCTTCATCTTTCTTCCGCTTCTCTTTCCTTTCTCTTCTCTCTTCTTCCTCTCTCGTCTTTCTTCTCACTCCTCATTCTCTTTTTCTGCTTCTCCTCTTCTCTCTGTTCCTTCACTTTCTCCTCTTCTTCTTCGCATCTCCAATCTCCTCATCTGTCTCCTCGTTTCTCTTCTCAGTCTTTCTATCATCAGAACTATTCATTCTCTCTCTTTCTCATTTGTTCTCCCTCTTCCCCTCTTCTCCCCCCCCTCATTCTCCCCTCCCCTCCCCCTGCGGCCTCCGTTCTCCATGCCGCGTCTTTCTCCTCCCCCTTTACTCTCCCCTTCTCTTTCCTCTTTCCCCTTCATTCCCCTCCTCCCCCCTCTTCTCCTCCTTCCTCTCCCCTCCTTCCCCTCTTCCCTCATTTCCCCTCCTCCTCCCCCCTTCCCTCATTTCCCCTCCTCCTCCCCCCTTCCCTCATTTCCCCTCCCCCCTTTCCCTCAGTCAAACGGACTTAATCAAGAAGAGGAATTAATAAACTGAAACTCTATACTACTCGTTAGATATCCTCCCCCTTCCCCTCCCTCCTCCCCTCCCCATCCCCTTAAGCCCGACTCCCCCCCCCACACACACACACATCCCTCTGCTCTCCCACTCAAATATTCGAAAAGGGGGGAGGTTTGAGAGGGGTGAGGAGGAGTGGGGAGAAGGCGTAGAGGAGGAGGGAAAAGAGGAGGAAAAGGAGGAGTGTCTGTCTTTCTCTCTATCTCGCTATCATTCTCTCTCTCCCCCTCCCTCTCCCTCTCCCTACTCTCCCCACCTTCCTCCCCCCCCTCTCCCTACTCTCCCCACCTTCCCCCCCCCTCTCCCTACTCTCCCCACCTTCCTCTTCTCGCTCTCCCTCCCCTCCCTCTCTCTCCCCTCCTATCTCTCTCTTCTTCCGTGTCATAGGATCGCTTTCCTCTCGTATCCTTTTCCGCCTCTTCAAGACCTCTTCAGCGCCGGGGTCCTTGTTGTCGTAGTGTGGGTCTTTCTTCTCTTTATTATTGTTTTCTTTCTTTTTATTCTCTTTCGTTCTTGGTACTTTAGGTATGCTGCTTCATTTGTGTTGTTGTTGTTATGTATGTTTCTGTTCTTCCTTGTGTTTCTGTTTTTTTTTTTTTTTTTTTTTTTTTTTAATAATCATCCTCATTTTTTGTTATTCAGATTTTGTTATTGTTTTTCTTTTGCTATTGTTATTGTGACCTCTTTCACGTTTGTATTTGTTTTTTTTTCTTCCGCTTGCTTATTAGTTTTCCTCAACTATTCTATCCCTTATTTACAAAAGTTTATTTTTAAAGATTCATCTCTGTTTATTTCTCTTGCTACTTCATAGCCTCCGACTAATGTTACACTTTTGTTTCATATAGCTTCGTTCTCTCCGCATTGATCCTCCTATATTTACGAGAACCTTTTTGAATGTCTTATTTCGTAATTTATCGTATTTCCGTAGTTCATCTCCTCTTCTCATTTATCGGTCTGTTGTCTTCTTTTATAATTTATTTTCTTGTTCCTCTATCACTCTCGTCCCAACATTTGAAATCTTAAAATATTGCCAGTTTGATGACGTCAGGCGTTCGCTCAAGACATGTATTCGGATTCATGGATGGATGGTTGTGTTTGGGTCGGTTGTGAGACGCAGAGGAGTTGGGTAAATTGAATCCACCTGAGTCAATACCTGGGATACGGAGGAAGGGAAGGAGAAGAGGAAGGAGATGAAGAGGAAGGGAGAAAGAGAGAGGAAAAGAGAGGAGGAGAGACAGAGAGAAAAGTGTGTATATGTATATATATATATATATATGTATATATATATGTATATATATATATATATATATATAAATATAGATATATATATAAATATATAGAGAGAGAGAGAGAGAGAGAGAGATAGATAGATAGATAGAGAGAGAGAGAGAGAGAGAGAGAGAGAGAAGGGGGGGGGGGGAGAAGAGAAGAGTGAATATATAGTAGTGAGTGAAAGAGAGATACTTCTTAATTACCTGTTCTGCAACTGATTTTGGACTCCATGACCGCTTCTGGATCCCCCCTCTCTCTTTCGCTCTCTCCCTCACTCTCTCTTTCTCCCCCCCCCCTCTCTATCTATCTATCTATCTATCGACCTACCTATCTATCAAATTAACTATCTTTCTATTTATATATCTCTACACACACACACACTTTTTTTTCTCTCTCCTCCCCCTCTCTATCGTACCCCCCACTCCCGCCCCCCAATCTCTTTCTCTCCTTCACACACGTCAACAGAAGCGATAACGAAACCCACCGGAAGTCGCGGTACTGTATCCATCACCTCGTTAACGCCACGACGAAAGCGTACCACACGCGAGAGAGATAAAGGGAATGACAGAAGGAGGAGAGAGAGAGAGAGAGAGAGAGAGAGAGAGAGAGAGAGAGAGAGAGAGAGAGAGAGAGAGAGAGAGAGAGAGAGAGAGAGAGAGAGAGAGAGAGAGAGAGAGAGAGAGAGAGAGAGAGAGAGAGAGAGAGAGAGAGAGAGAGAGAGAGAGAGAGAGAGAGAGGAAACGGAGGATGGGTGGAATGTAAAAAGAGAGAAAAAATGTGGAAATAGCGAGGAGAGAAGATAAGGGAAGGAAGGAAAGAATTAGAGAGAGAGAAAGAGAGAAGGAAAGAAAGGTCAAGAGAGAAAGAGAGAGGGAAAGAAAGATCGAGAGAGAGAGAGAGAGAGGGAAAGAAAAAGAGAGAGAAAAAAATGTGGGGAAGATGACGGATAGATTAATATAATGGCGTATGTTGATATAGGAAGAGAATTGATTAAGTTTGATGTTTCATTGTGCAACTATTGCTAATTCTCATCCTTAATATTGCCTATGTCATGCAGCTGATTTAGTTTTATACATATTGCTATTGCAGCTATAGTTATTGTGTCATTAATTAAGACGCATGCCAGTAATAATAATCAATTCATTGTTATTCATTTATTTTCTTTGCAATTGTAGTTGCTGGCGTGTGCATTCTAACAGTCATTGTTATGGAGTTGTTGTTGTTATTTTTGTTACTGTTCTTGTTGTAGATGTAGATTTTGTTAAGGGTGTAGTAACCGTTATTGTTGTGGTTGTATTTGCTATTGTAGTTGCCATTGTAGCTATATAGTCTTCGTTGATGTTGTTAGTTGCATTCGTGGTTGTAACTGTTGCTGTGCATATCTCCGCTCGGCCACCTATCTGTCGTGGTTGTTGGGAGGTGCGTCTCAAATCCAAGCAGGATGTACTAGTGATATGACCTCTGTCCTGCGGATGCTTTCAAATCTAGACTTCCTCCGCGGGTGTTGTTGTGTTGGCGCTCTGGCTCCTGTGCTTGTAGGGCATAACAACATGTGCTTGTGCTTGTGCGTCGCCTTTGTGGCTTTGGGATTAGTTTGATGTTTGTTTCTTTTATTGTTTTTTTTTTCTTTGTCTTGTTTGCGGTGTTTTCTTCCGTTTTCTCTTCCTATTTATTTTATATTGTCTGCAAGTATTTTTTCTTCTTCTTTATTTTACATATTATATTATATACATTTTTTTCTTCTATGTTTATAATATTCAGTTTTTTGGCGTACGTGTCCAGACAAGCGTAGACACCTCTATCTATTCGCGTCACATAATCGCCTAAGTGGCTATCCAAATGAAGAAATATGTAAATGACGCGACATAAAACAAACCTCTCCTGGTTCTCTCTTTCTTCGCGTTAATCTATGCTATTTTGTGTGTGGTGGTCTCTGTTCTCTGTTCTCTCTGTTCTCTGTCCTCTCTCTCTGTTCTCTCTCTCTCTCTCTCTCTATCTCTCTCTCTCTCTCTCTCTCTCCCTCCCCCTATCTCTCTCTCTCTTTCTCTCTCTATCTTCTAACTGAATCAGTCCTTTTACCACAAAAAGCATAGGCAACATACAAAAAGCGCAGTTTGGCACCGCTAAGCTCTGCTTGGCACTATCTGGCAAGAGTTGGCACCGTGGCGTAGAATTTCCAATAACATGATCCAGAGACGCCAGTCCCTTTCTCCGCCTATTCATTTGCAAGTCTTGTTAGGGATGCTGGTTGGGGAGATTTTATTTAATAGGAAATTTTCGCCTTATTTCGGATCAAGGGTTTAGATTTCTCAGTCTTAGTTGTGTTAGCTCAGGGAACTCAAGTAAGCTGTTATAGGAGGTTTTAGAACTTGTTCGACGTGTGTTCGGATATTTTCTGTGGAAAGGTGGAATTGTGTGTGGATAGGCTTGAATTCATTTTTTTTTTCGTTCTGCCTGTCTCCCTTTCTTTTTCTCTTCGTCGCCATCTCTCTCTCTCTCTCTCTCTCTCTCTCTCTCTCTCTCTCTCTCTCTCTCTCTCTCTCTCTCTCTCTCTCTCTCTCTCTCTCTCACTCACTCACTCACTCACTCACTCTCTCTCTCTCGCTCTCTCACTCACTCTCTCTCTCTCTCTCTCTCTCTCTCTCTCTCTCTCTCTCTCTCTCTCTCTCTCTCTCTCTCTCTCTCTCTCTCTCTCTCATTCACTCACTCTCTCTCTCTCTCTCTCTCTCATTCACTCACTCACTCTCCCTCTCACTCTGTCTTTATCTCCGCCTTACCCACCCTCTCTCTCTATCTATCTCCGTCTCCCTTTCTCTCTCCCTCTGCCCCCTCTCTCTCCCTCTCTCTTACGCCTCTCAGGCAACCAACAGTTCTAGCCTTATCCGTATTATCTGCGTTGGTGAAAAACGAGACCACAGAGATCCCCGCTTCGCCTCACAACTCATAAGCAACAGAAGTCAAGCAGGTGAATTACTCACTGTTTAGCTATTTCCGCGTCACTGCTGTCGAAATTTCACCGTGCACACCTCACTAGACACGTACACGCTCCTCCTACCTCACACGAAATGCATTAATTTTACGTTACTACCTGATTCAGCTTTTAAGATGGTGATATGCATCGACTTGGTGACATTACCATTACCACTGTATATGCTTTAAGTGTATAATTTTATCATTTATCTGCCATACTATTATCGTTATTGATAGAAGTTCTTTTTCGTTTTGCCTTGATATTCATGTCTTCTTGAAGATGATACTTGAGAATCCAAATTATAGGGTTTCTTAACAGAATGAACACAAAAAGGAATAGAAAAAAGTGGAGAGAGATTAAAAGCAAGAAGACTCAAAAACAGGACGCTGGTGCATGGGTGTCATGATCTAACGTCTCGTTCTTAAGATCTTCTTTAGCAATGGCGAGACATGTTGCAGTAGCCCTTAAAAGACTGTGTGATTATGCTCTTGGCTCTTGTTATCGTCTGTCTTTTTTTTTTCCGTGATCTCTCTCTCTCACTTTCTCTCTCTCTCTCAGTCTCTGCCCTTGCTACTCTGTCTCTATCTGTCAGTCTCTCTCTCACTCTCTCTCTTTCCTACCTGTCCCCCTTCCTCTCTCCCTACCTCCCTACCTCCCTCCCTCCCTCCCTTTCTCCCTTCCTCTTTTCTTCCCTCGTTTCCTCCATGTCCGTGTCCACATCCTCCCTTCTCCCCTCTCTCCCTCCCATCCCTCCACACCCTTCCCCTTCCACCCTTTTTCTCTCTCTCTCTCCCTCTCCCCCCTCTTTATCATCCACTTAGAGCCAGAATTCTTTGTCACGATACAGACGGAGATGATGACACACTGTTTCCGAACTGCCCATGACGTCACACTGTCCTTTCTCCGAAGAGTTGCTTTCTATCCCTTTTTTTTTCTTAATTTTTTTGCTTTCGGATCTGTCGACACTTTTTGACTCCATTGTTGGCTCTGTGGTTGATTAGTTAATTGTTGAATTGACAATGGATAATTATCTGTCGAATGGTTTGCGTTATTATTCTAGTCGATCGAAAGCTCGCGTCATTGTTTTCATTTTCCGGTTTTTTCATCCATTACATAATGATATGTGTTTAGCAAATATAAGTGCACGTATTTCGTAATCTATATAATATGCATTTAAGTATACAATTACAATACTATAAATGGAAGGGCTTTAATGGACAATTCTAACATTGACTCAACCTCCTTGGAGAGCTGTACGTGTAGTGCAATTGCTCTCTTCTTCCTGTATGTATAACGAGTACGATGAAAGTTCCGTGTGTTTTTATTTGGCTGATGTGTTCTGAAATATTGAATTTGGATTTTATTTTGGTCAAATTCATAAATGAAGGGATTCTCTCTCTCTCTCTCTCTCTCTCTCTCTCTCTCTCTCTCTCTCTCTCTCTCTCTCTCTCTCTCTCTCTCTCTCTCTCTCTCTCTCAATCTCTCTCTCTCTCTTTCTGTCTCTCCTTTACGAATTTGACCTTTATGTCGACCTATTCAATAAAAGAAAAGAGAAAACCTTTCTCCTTCTCCCTCTCTAAAACTACCCTTAATCCTAATACTAATACTAACGACAGAACTTAATGCTGACGCCTGATTCTCCTTCAGGTAGAACCTCCACGTCAGGATGGTGTTGGTAGAGCTGCTTGCGGGTCTGCGGGGACTCGTGAAGGTCAAGCACGACGCAGACATCCACAGCGCCATCTTCAAGCTGCACTTTCGGCTGACGGCGACCATGCTCTTCTGCTTCTGTCTGCTGGTCACCGCCAACAGCCTCGTCGGGGACCCCATCAAGTGAGTCCGAGTGATGGTGGATTTTTCTTTTTTTTCTGGGGGGGGGGGGTGAGGTGGGAGGGGGGTTCCTTTGCTTTTTTTTTTTTTTTTTTTTTACTTTTTTCTCTTCAATTCTCGTATTTTCTTGTCATTTTCTTCCCACTCCTTACCTTATTCCATAATCTCACTTCGATAGGGCTGAATGAACTGAATGCCCTGTTACAACCTGAAATCTCTCTCATGAACCGAATCCCCAATTACGAACTGACTCCTCTATTATGAACTGAATCCCTTATTATGAATTGAATCCCCTCTTACCAACTGAATCCCCTATCACGAACTGACTCCTCTATTATGAACTGAATCCCTTATTATGAATTGAATCCCCTCTTACCAACTGAATCCCCTATCACGAACTGACTCCTCTATTATGAACTGAATCCCTTATTATGAATTGAATCCCCTCTTACCAACTGAATCCCCTATCACGAACTGAATCGTCTATTATGAACTGAATCCCTTATTATGAATTGAATCCCCTCTTACCAACTGAATCCCCTATCACGAACTTATAAATTGAATCCCCTCTTACCAACTGAATCCCCTATCACGAACTGGCTCCTCTATTATGAACTGAATCCCTTATTATAAATTGAATCCCCTCTTACCAACTGAATCCCCTATCACGAACTGAATCGTCTATTAACGCCTCCTTCCCTATACCCAACAGCTGCGTCCACGACGACAACCCGAAGCTAAAGGATAAAGTTGTGAATACATACTGCTGGATCCACACCACCTTCACGTTGCCGAAATACATCGATAAAGGCTATGGCAAAGGTATAGCTGGGTATTCTTATTGGGCACGCTAGGTTTTGGGTTTTAGTGGATTTGTCCATGCGTTTTAAGTGTGTTGAAATCCGGAAGGATGTAGCTTGTCGACGATCTGCTTTGTCGGTTTGTAAAACACTCGAGAAACACACCCATCCACACGCAGACACACAAACATACAGGCACGGAGATATAGGCACACACACACACATACATACACGCAGATACAGACACATACATGCGCAAACGCACACACACACACACACACACACACACACACACACACACACACACACACACAAAATAAATACAAGATATTCATTTGATAGCTTTTGTGTTTGTATTGCATTACGACAATAATTGTCATGCTCTTAATTATTTTTTTCCTTTTTTTTCAGGAACGGGTGTGGCATACCCTGGCATTGGTCCACACTATCCCACTGATACCAAAACCTACCACGCTTACTACCAGTGGGTCCCGTTTGTGCTTTTCCTGCAGGTGCGATGTTTGTCTGATCACTTCACTCTTATCTGGCTCTGAGCTACTTTTTCTCTCTCTCCCGTTTATTTGTCTGTCTCTTTCCCCCCTTTTCTCTCTTTTTGTATGCTTGTCTCGCCCCCTCTCTGTCTGTCTGTATTTTTTTGTCTGTCTGTCTGCCTGTCTGCGTCCCTATCTCTGTCTCTGTTTCTCTCTCTCTCTCTCTCTCTCTCTCTCTCTCTCTCTCTCTCTCTCTCTCTCTCTCTCTCTCTCTCTCTCTCTCTCTCTCTCTCTCTCTCTCTTTCACTCTTCCACCTCCACTCTCTCATTTTTCTCACTCCAACTGTCTCCACAGGAGTATTCACTCCATTAGAAAATACATCACGATTAAAATACATCAGGATACTCAGGCTAAAGACATATTCTCATAGGATGAAAAAAATTAAGATACAAGTCTTATTTTAGTAATATAAACGTATGTGATTTTTACATATTTAAATCCTGTTTCGTTTAATTTCCTGCCGCTTTAATGGATAGACCAGGAAGGTACGTATGGATAACATGACTGATAGATTTTTTAGGATATCCTAGTTCATCCTTCTAAGCTTGGCACGCTTCTTGTAAGGATAATCATGGTTGTTTTGCTATGTATCCGAAATGACATAGGCACAAATAGAATATGACATAGATAGAAACACACACATACACACCTATAACCCCCCCCTCACACACACACAAACAAACACACACACACACACATACACATACAAACACACAGACACAAACGCGAGTGCACACACATGCTCCAACACATAGACAGATGTCATAGAGAAGAAAAAAACCCTGAATTGAACTAAAAAAAAATATCGATTATAAAAAGAGACAATACAGGGGCGCTGATGATCTCTAAACCCATGTTAATCTTCAGTTGTTCTTAATGTTCTTAACGTAACCCGCATCCCTCTCTCTCTTTCTCTCCCTCAGGGACTGATGTTCTACGCCCCGCACTGGCTCTGGAAGACGTGGGAGGGAGGG
>NW_028234405.1:16921609-16939109 GCF_977035675.1 Penaeus japonicus | reverse complement strand
TAAAAAAAGAAAAACAAATTGAAGAACCACCCTTCAACACCACTAACGTGGTGTTGAAGGACTACCAAGAAGACCAGACCCTCCCGCAGTTTCACCCAGACATTAAAAGAGAAGAGACTCCACCAGTGGCTTAGGAGCCCTGGACTAAGAGTAGAAGCGGAGGGACTGATCACCGCTGAACAAATTTAGAGCTTAGCAACATAACACAATGCAATCATTGAAGGCGGCACTGGCCCTGAGTGTAGGGTGTGCAATGGATTCGAAGAAACTATTGGTCATACTATGGCTGACTATCCAGTACTTGCTAGATAGGAATAAATCCAGCGCAGGGTACTTACACTGGAAGGATGTTCAAGTGATGTCATTCAATTCCATCCGCAGATAACTAGTATGAACAGAACCTAAAGGAAATGAACTAAGAAATACCATTATACTATAGGGACATGCCAGAGAACAGGATAAAGGATATAACAGATCTGATATAATACATCAAAGACAAGAAATACATTATGACTGAAGTGCGTTTACCACATGAGAAAATATATGCGCATTAAAGAGGAGGAGAAATTGTCCAAGAACAAAGATCTTCAAATGAAAGGGAGGAAATGTAGGAAATGAAGACATACACAATTCCAATTGTAAAAGGAACACCTGGACTCACAAAGAAAGGCCTTGAGAAGTACACAAATCAGATTGAAGTTGAAGAATTAGAGTGTGTGTGTATCTATCTATCTATCTATATATATATATATACAGATAGATATATAGATATAGATATAGTATAAATGCTTGTGTGTGTGTATAGTGAACAAATAACGAGCGAACGAGAGAGAGAGAGAGAGAGAGAGAGAGAGAGAGATAGAGAAGGTGGGGTGGGGGTTAGGGAGTGTGTGTGTGTGTGTGTGTGTGTGTGTGTGTGTGTGTGTGTGTGTGTGTGTGTCTGTGTATGTGTGTGTGCAAGTCGTGCGTGCGTGCGTGCGCGTACACCGTGGTGTACAGTTGCAACGATGCATTTCTTCGCTCCTCTCCTGGGCCGAGTTTGAAAATCCCAAAAAACACGACAGTGGCACTGATTCCCTCGAGCTCTCTCGCTAACACAGGAAAGCCCCTTGCTAGCACCGGATATGATATCACTCTTTTTCTAGCACATATGTTTACTGCCAGACATCGCTATTTCCATTGTGATAAATATTAAGCATTTATTTTCTATCATTACAACAACTTTATCCCTCTAAAACAGTTCCTGCTTTTTCCGGACCACATTTCCCTTCCAAGTTCGAAGCCTCGCGCGAGAAGTTTCGAAAGGCTCGGCGCGAACAAACGCAGTGGGCTTTTTAGCCAGAAAACTCGGACGTCATCGGCCGCCGATAGACAGGCCGGGCACTAGCGACGCCAGGACCAGAAGAGTCAAAGACGCTAGACCAAAAGGGTGCAGAGCCTCGGTCTTGTCATAAGGAGGTCTTCTCCTGTGCCGCTTAGTGTTTGCAGACGAAGAAAGAGGTTCGTTGAGTGAAGCTAAGAGCATATTTCTTTTTTTGTTTTTTTTATTGATTATTAAACAAGTGATTCAAAATGCAAATGAAGCAACACAGATACCATAGGATATAGAACAATACGAGCGTCAGTCAGGAAATGATAATACAACACCCTATTATCAAAAGAACTATAGTCACATAGTATTACTCCGCGTGGGTGGTCGCGATTACTTTTTGCTACTTATATTACTATATTTGTAAATTTTCCTTCAATTGTGCTTCAAATATTTAAACTGTGAATAAGAACTTGTTACCAGCGAGGAAGTCTAATGCCCTGCCATCGATGAACCAAGACGGGGTAATTCTAAGACAGTGCTACTCCATCTTATATGTGTTTTGTACGCGTCGTGGCTTGGCTATCCGTGGCTTCCAAGGGCTGCAAATGAATTCTCCCTTTCTCTCTCCTTCAGTCAACTCAAGATGGTGGTCAATGTCCTCGGGGCGTTAGTGGGGCTTGTCAAGGTCCGCATCGCCCACACGAACATCGACAGCAGCGTCTTCCGTCTTCACTACAGATGGACGACCTCCTTCTGCTACCTCGCCTGCTTGCTCGTTGCCGCTTCGGACTTCATCGGGAATCCTATCACGTGTCTGGATAGCACGAGCGTGGCTGCTAAACCTATTAATACTTATTGCTGGGTTGAATCCACCTTTACCATCAACATTTCAGCTCGTGAGTAGCCATTTTTTGTGTTGTTTTTATTGTTATCAAATCTCTCTCTCTCTCTCTCTCTCTCTCTCTCTCTTTAAAAAAAATGCTTATATCACGTACACAAAAGAAAACAACTCTTAATACTCACACATATTCTTACTTGTGTTATGCCTCGCCATTTCAGCTGGAGAATCCTCTTTCTACCACGGGAATAAATACCACGGAGTTGGTCAGTATAACCCTGAGGAACACACCAAAACATATCATGCCTATTACCAGTGGGTTCCCTTCGTCCTGTTCTTCCAGGTAAGACAAAAATATCAAATCTTATTGCGTGCAAATTTGCGAGTGTGGAAATATGCGTATCGATATTAGTGTTTGAATTACAATTTCATGATGATGAAACTTCATTAGATGTGGAATTATTTATTTATAACCCGGTAATTAGGCTTCCCATGTATGTAGGCATAAAGAAAGAAGGAAAGAAAGAGTAAGGATGTATAGATAAATGAATTAATCCCTTCCATTTTTCTCCTCAAGGGCTGCCTCTTCTATCTGCCTCACCTCGTGTGGAAGGCAAAGGAGAACAAGATGGCCAACACGCTCCTTCAGGGTCTCAATAGAAACTCGATCTGCGACGACACTGAAAAGAAGAAGGAGAACATCGCAAAGTAAGTTAATAAATATTATCAAAATGATCGCAACCTTTATGCTGCTGCATCTCGATCATCAGTGCTGCCATAATAACCGGTCATCATCTTCTTCACTCTTACAACCAGCATCATCACCATAAGCGATTAATGAGTGACCAGGCATAATTGGCATTGAAATGGCACCCTCACTCTCCTTTATTTAACCCACCCGGAAATCTTTCCAGGTACATGAAGGTGTCCAACGGCAGGAACGGTTGTTATTCCATCGTCTACCTGGTCTGCGAAGCCCTCAATTTCGTCAACGTGATCGGGCAGATGTTCCTCCTCGACCGGTTCTTCGGCGGAGCATTTATGGAGTACGGGTTGAAGGTGAATATGAGGCTGGGGAGTTTCTGGTGACTTTGGCAACGAGAAGGGCGGTGAAGATGGAGGCTTTAATGTCATAGTTGTTTAAAAGGATGATGATTAAAAGGACAAAAATGGAGTATTTCCCTGCAACCCACACGCCAGCTAATGTCTCACCCACCTGACCTTTCCTTCCTTCCTCGTTCGTTCTAGGTCATCAACTTCGACATGAGTGATGCTGATATGTACGACCCCTTTGTCACGACCTTCCCGAGAGTGACGATGTGCAGCTTCAAGAAATTCGGACCTTCGGGCACCATCGTAACGCGGGAATTGATGTGCATCCTTCCTCAGAACATCCTGAACGAGAAAGTCTTCATCCTGATGTGGTTCTGGTTCATCGTCCTGGCCACCATCACCGCCATGCATGTAAGTCCCGGGGTTGTGTAGAGGTGGGAATGGTGATGATAATGTTAGTAGCAAAATGAAATATGAATCGACCATTAAACTCCCGAACAGAGGATGGCAGAGTGGAAACACGCCCAACGGCAACAACAACCAAAGGCAGACAAGAACGGCACAGCTATTCTAATGATCTCCTCCCCTCCCCCAAACAGCTGGTGTGGCGCATCGTGCTGATGGCGAGCCCTCTGGCGCGCATCAAGTGGATCGAACAACGTGGCAAGCTCGTGACCACGCCCAAGGTGGAACAGGGCCTCCGGCAGCTCCCCCTCGGAGATTACTTCCTGATGGACATCTTGGCGGAAAACCTGGACGCCATCACCTTCAAGGACATCCTCCTGAACTGCACGAACGCCCACGACGACGCCCTCGCCAACAACGGCTCCTACAAGCCCTTCCCCACGGTGGACGATGACGACCCCGTGAGCTACAAGAGGCAGATGGAATCCCTGGTGGACACTGCTGTTTAGGGATGAGCTCCTTGCGTCGAGGGCCTTGTGTTGCGGGTTTTGTTTCTGTAGCCGATCTAGGGGAAAATGTCTCTGTGAAACGAGAACTTTTTTTTTTTTTTTTTTTTTTTTTTTTTTTTTTTTTTTTTTTTTTTTTTTACCCGTGGTCGGATAGCGAGAGATTGTGATATGAAACAATACTTGCTCATTCGTTATTTTTCTTTACACTGTGACACATAATTTAAGTAAGATATAATAATGCCCGTTTGTACCATAGGCATGCCTTTGTATATTAATTTTTTATTAATAAAGACAAAAAGATGATATGAGTATATTTTATTTATCTAGATTTATCCTTAATATATGAAATGTTAAAGGAGATTGATATCAGCAACTTAATGAAAGAAATGCAGGTTATGTTTATGTGTTTCAAAAGTCTATTTTATCAATTGTTTTTTTTAAGTGTGGAATACTTAGAATAACTGCTACTACTACTAATGGTAATGATAATTTTGACAGCAACAGTAATAATAATGGTGATGATATTATCCATGATGATAATGGTGATCATAATGATAATGCTGATAATACTAATGGTGATGGTTATAATAATGGTACTGATAATGATAATGATATTAATAATGCTGATAATGATAACACTTATGATAGACATACTACTAATAATAACAATATTGTTAATTATAATGACATGACAATAAAAGTAATGACCACAGTAATAATAATCATAAGCAACAATAATGATAATGATAATATTAATAATCAGAAAAAACATAACAAAAACAACAATAGTAATGATAATAATATTAATGATGGTAATGATAATGATGGTCATGACAATGATGATAAGGATAATGATAATAATTATGATAATAACAGTAATACGAACCACAACAATGGCAAAGCGAACAATAATAGTAGATGATGAAAATGATGATGATGCTAATAGCAATGTAATAATGATGTTAATTAGATACCGAAACAGATATACATATATACAAAAAAATAAAAAAATAGACGGGGATGAAATAGATAAGAAAATAGATAGATAGAAGATAAGAAGCCGAAGAGAAAAAACAAAAACAGATAGACAGCTGAATAGATAGGCTAACATGTAGACGTACTGAGAGGCAGGTGCATGGGTATAATAAGTAAGGCAATTAGGTATATCTATTTATAGGTCTATTTATCTACATACATGGATATGTAGATAATAACTGATAGATTGATAAAAATGACGTACAGATTAGCAGACATATTGTTAGACAGATTAATAGATATAGAGACAAATAGAGAGAGAGAGAGAGAGAGAGAGAGAGAGAGAGAGAGAGAGAGAGAGAGAGAGAGAGAGAGAGAGAGAGAGAGAGAAAGAGTAGTAGTAGTAGTAGTAGTAGCATAAAGAGTGCCGCACAATTCCGTTTTTGTTCCCGAAAGAGCACGGAACATCGCTATCTATCGCTTCCAGACCTTGGCCGATTCAGCTCATGTTACTCATTAATCTTCCCAACCTGAAGATGGAAATGACGGGCGCGGGAGACAACAAGCGGCGAGCGGTGGACGTGACAAAGTTGGGGTAGGGTGAGCTTGAAAGGATTCTGGAATGCGTAGAACTGAGGGGGGGGGGGGTGGAACGCGGAGGAATATGGCGGAGAAGGATATATTCTGGATGGATTATGGCGGGGGTAGAAGGAAAAGATGGAAGAATTCTGGAACGTGTAGAAATAGGGGTTTATGGAAGTGTATAGGCATTTTGTAGAATATTCTAAAGCGTAGAAATAAGGCGGGATTCTGGAACGTGTAAAATTATAGGGGGTTGATTGTGCAACATATAAAAATAGGGGTACAAATATTGTGTGTGTGTGGGGGGGGGGGGTCTGGAAAGCGTAGAAGTATGGGGGTAAGATTCTGAAAAGCGTTGAAATAAAAGAGAGGATGGGGGTTCTGAAACGCGTAGAAACGAGGGAATTCTGGAGGTCGTGGCAACATGGAGCAATTTTGAAGCGTAAATCCGAAAGGATTCTGAAACAAGGCGACCAATCTTGGCAATTTTGAAATACACTGAAAAATGGAGTAATTCCGAAGGGCGTAAAAACCTGGACGTATTTTGAAACGCGCATTGAACTGCAGACACATCGACACACAAGGCAAAATAAGGTAGACATCTGTTGAGGAAAGATAGCGATAGCTTTGTTTACGAGGGGATCCAATGTCATAGCAGTGACATAAATACTTATGGGGATTATCAATAAGCGAATTAAGAGATATCAGGATAGAAGGTGGGAATGGGTTGGAGGGTAAGGGGGGTAGGTGGGATACTGACAGGATACTGAGGGAAAGACCAGCTCTGTCACACCGGACATGGCGTCATGACGCTGGTTGTCGGTAATACCAACGCCAAAGACTCGTTTTTAATACAGATATAACGATGACAATGAAAAAAAAGGTCAAGAATATTCAAATAATAAATACATATACCTTCCAGTTACCACCGCCTGGAACGTTAATTTGAAACTTCGAGTCTAGTTTCGGGTATTGCTTCGAAGTCACTTTTTTAATTCTTTGAAAATACGACGTCATGTGTAAGCTCGAGGGGGGAGGGGGGGAAAGGATGAAAAGGAGGGGGGGTGGGGAGCGTAGGAAGCTCAGCATGAGTGCCAAGGAGTGCCAGTGCCGCGCTGACCAACGACTAGCCAAGAGACGCACGGAGTGATAGTGAGAGGTTTCTCGCCTCGATTGCATTTTGTTCCGAATCATCGAGTTGTTTCTCGGCGAATCTTCAGGTGAGTGGAAGGCCTGCGATACCCCAGCCGGTGATGGAGGCGACGAACATGAATGGAATAAGATAGGGGAATGTAGAATGATAATAATACCAAGACCAAGACGATAGTCAAGTCCGATCGGATGTCGAGTGAAGAATCTTGAATACTGAACGGACGGACGGACGCTTGACGTTCGGTGTGACGTTTCCAGATCGGATCGGATGGCTACTCGGCCAATATCTTCGCGGAATCGTTAATCGTAGCCTTGCTTCCATTTAACCTTACCTTTGTTTGTCTGTTCATCAGTTAGCAACATTTATGTCACTGAATTTCAATGTTAATGATCAGTGGAACAACAGGGTTATGTTTCTCTTGTGGGACTCGTTAGGGAAGTGTTTTCAACCGCGAATAATTACATGGCTAAAGATCACTTGACATCTTCCTCGAGAGTCTTCTTGTCGCGTGAAGTATATAGCTTTCATTTGCTTCGAATACGATACTCAACTGCGCCGCGAATTAGAGTGAGGCGTGAAAATGGAAAATGAATATAAAAAGGGCTCGTTGGGGAATAACACTCTTCTTTTTTGTACTCTCAGAGATAATGGAAACCTCCATTAGCTATGGGTTATACAAATATGATCAATGTACATCATTAAGTCTCCATTATATATGGCTTATTCCCTGACCTACGCGTCCATGAAATGACAAATCCTTTTTTTGTTTGAACAAAATATTCTCTTAGTATCACACGTTTGCAGCCTTAGACTTTGATCTAATATCTACTGTATATTTACGTATCAAGCAATTATTACAGTAAACACTCTAGTGCCATATAGCAATATATATATATATATGTATATATATATATATATATATATATATATATATATATATATATATGTATATATATATATATGTGTGTGTGTGTGTGTGTGTGTACATATACATATATATGTACATATATATATATATATATATATATATATATATATATATATATATATATATATATATACACACACACACACACACACACACACACACACACACACACACACACATATATATATATATATATATATATATATATATATATATATATATATATATATCTTAGTCCTAGAATGCATCAGGTATAGCATGTATCCTTCATAATGAGCATCAAACAAATCCCACCGAACAAGCACATACCCGCCCTCCCTCTCGGACCTCCTCCTCACAAAAGCCTCTGACCCCCCCCTGCACACGCGTCTCCCTCAGGATGGTGTTAGGCGTGGCGGGGGCGCTCGCAGGCCTGGTGAAGGTGAGGTACTCCCACACCTACGTGGACAGCCAGGTGTTCCGTTTCCACTACCACTGGACCGCCGCCTTCTGTTTCCTGGCCTGCGTCTTCGTCACGGCGGCGGACTTCGTTGGGGACTCGATCCTTTGTCTGGATGGGTTCGAGGAAGCCCCCAAGCCCATCACGACCTTCTGCTGGGTGTCGTCCACCTTCACCATCAACACTACCATGCGTGAGGAAACCCTTGTGTGTTTTTGTGTAATGGCTGATAAATGGCGGTGGCACTGTAGGCCCTTTTGCTAGTTGCTGTGGCTATGATGCCAAGCTTGGCATGACTTGCGACAGCAGTAACGCCAGTGATTATATTATAGTTTGGTAACAATAATAACTATAATGATAGTGATGATAAAAGCAGTAATAATTACAGTGATAACAATAATTAAAAAAAAAAAAAAAAAAAACGCACATGATCACTCTACCACACACACACACACACACACACATACACACACACAACACACGCACATCCACATACGATAACGCTTCCTGTGTTAATGCTATCCTCTCTTATCTAGCTGGGACCAAAGGTATCGGCACTTACTTTCCTGAGATCCATGAAAAAAGAATCCATGGATATTACCAGTGGGTTCCTCATGTCCTCTTTCTACAGGTGAGTTTAATTGCTTTAACTCGTTTTGATTGATACGTAAGTACTATGGAAAGATGTCGGAAATGTTACAAGTAGGAAGGTTCTTTCATGTAGTGAAAATCATATGCCGAATGGGATGAAAATGACTACTCTACCAATCAAGTGATGGTCAAAATGATTTTAGAACCTAATATAAAACCTAATCTGGACACGTGTAAAGTTTCCAAGTGAATTTTTACCGGCCTTGGCTTCCAGGGAATTCTCTTCTACCTCCCTCACCTGGTCTGGAAGTCCTACGAAGGGAAGCAAGTGGACCAGCTCCTGCAGGGCCTCAACAAGAGTCTCTTCGATGAAGATGAAGATCAGAAGAAGAAGAATATCATCGAGTAAGTGTTCTAAGACCTGGTTTATGTAAAACAAAAAAGGGTGTTATGCAGAAGATATAATCTTTTGATTGTGTGTTCTTTGTTCGGTCACGGGAATGCTTTATTTCATTTAATTATATTTATCTATTTTTTCTCTCTCTCCAGATATCTCTCTGAATCGTGGGGCTTGAACAATAAGTATGCTTTTGGCTACCTCGGCTGTGAAGCTCTTAACTTCGCCAATGTCTTGGGCCAGATGTTCCTCATGGACCGTTTCTTAGGCGGGTTCTTCATGGATTATGGGACGAAGGTAACGGTGTTTGCCGGTTTCTTTTAATATATTTCTCTTTCGTTTTTCCACTTTTTTATTTTTTATCTAGATATTCCCACTTCTCCACCTCCTTTTTTCCCTCTTCCTCTTTTTTCCTCCTTTCCCCCTGCTGCTTCTTCTTCTCTAGTTCTGCCTCCTCTTCTCTCTCCGCCTGCTCTTCCTTCTCTTATTCCTCCTCTATTTTTCTTTCCTGACCTCAACCTCCTTCCCCCATTTCTCTCCTTCTCGCCTTCCTCTTTTATCCCTTCTACTCCTCGATTTTCTCATGTATCCCTCCTTCCTTACTTCGTGTATAAACGAGACTATTCGAAAAAAAAATACCGTATTTATTCACGATTAGCAAAAGAATACTAGTTTACTCTTTATCTCTCTCCCTCACTCCCGTAGTCAGTAGTACACTTTTACACTTCCTCCCTCACCCCCGCAGTCAGTGATATCCCACGTTTACACTTTCGTCTCCGACATGAAGTGACCTCCACACACACCATCTCGTTCCAGGTCATCCAATTCCTGTTTTCCGACGACAAGAACCGATCGGACGCCCTCTACGAGACGTTCCCTCGCCTGGCCAAGTGCACGTTCCACCAGTTCGGCGATTCGGGAGACATCAAGAAGCTGGACTTCCTGTGCGTCCTCCCGCAGAACATCGTCAACGAGAAGGTGTTCCTCGTCATGTGGTTTTGGTTCGTTGTTCTCGTCACGCTCACGGCCATTCAGGTGAGGATTGTTTTGGGGGATTTTTTTTATTTTTTTTTTTATATGGTGTTTATGTTTGTTGGTCTTGTTTATGTATGTGTTATTATAATGATGATAGTAATGGTAAGATGATATAATGATGATACTGATAAATGATGTGATGGTGGTGGTGTTGATTGATTATATGATGATAGTCATACCAATAAGTATATCGATCACGATGATACTAAAATTAATCATGATAATGACAATGGATCCTGATGATCATATAATTAATACTAACAGTAACAACGCCTGCTTCATCAACAATTGCAAAACACACTGGCAATATACCAAATATATAAACATTTACATTTACATTTAGAAAAAGCGCAAAAGACGCCCTAACATGTCCCGTCCCGTACCTCCCACAGCTGATCTGGCAGCTGTTGGTCCTGTACAGCCCCCTTCTGCGCCTCCGCCTGCTGGAGAGCCACCTCAAGGGCAAGCTCTCCCCCAGGGCCGAGCAGGTGGTGCGGGGCATGCACTCAGGGGACTTCTGCCTCCTGGAAGCCATAGGACGCAACCTGGATCCCATCGCCTTCAAGGACGTCCTTCACGGCATCACGGAGGCAGGACATCGCTACTTGGCAAGCGCCCCGAGCATGGGGACGTACCGGCCGAGAGACCCCACTGCGCCGCCCGCTGAGAGGATCTACCCAACGCTGCCTCCCAGCTAGAAGGGTGGGTGTGTGTGTGGGCGTGGGTCGGTGGGCGGAGGTGTATTGGGTTGGCGGGTGGGGGTGTATAAAGGAGAGGGCCGGGTTGGAGTTTTTGTATTGTCTTTTCGTTTGTGTTTAGTTGTATGTCAGTCAATAAAGATTTTTAAAGGATTTTTATGTATTCTTATTCATATATTTGTCCATAAATCTATTTATTTATATTCATGTATATCTATCTATCCACACGCACACACATACACACACAAACACACACACACACACACACACACACACACACACACACACACACACACACACACACACATATATATATATATAATATATATATATATATATATATATATAATATATATATATATATTATATATATATATATATATATATATAATATATAAGAGATATATATATATGTGTATATTATATATATATATATATATATATATATATATATATATATATATATATATATATATATAGAGAGAGAGAGAGATGAGACCAGAGAGAGAGAGAAAGATTTATGTATGTGTCTGTCTCTCTCTGTGTGTCTCCTCTCTGTCTATATATTATATATATATATATATATATATATATATATATATATATATATTATATATGCGTGTTATATATATATATATATATATATATATAATATATATATATATATATATATATTATATATATATATATGCACACACACACACACATAAACATAATTCTTCTTTTACCAATATATATGTCTCATAACCATTCGCGAGCGTAAAAAGATAATAACATAAACAGTCATAAATATGATCTAAATTATCCACCATGTTTTAGTATACTCAAAGTATTTGATCGATTTTATTCCAGGTCGGCGAGCGAAAGATATATATACAAAATTAGATTGCATCATCATTGCATACATTGCAATGCGTTAAAGTTTAACCATTGTTCCATTTGCTTGTCTGACTATCCATCTATCTCTCTCTCTATCAATCCAACTACAAAAAAGCATCAATTCATCAATATACCAATCTATCTATCTATCTATCTATCTATCAACCCATCAGTCTATCAATCTACGAATCTATCTATTCCATCTGTCAGTCTATCTATCAATACATTCAGCCTATGAGAACAGGAACAGCCAATCCCACTCATCACTTTAGCCTGTAACATATACCTCAAATGACTCACAAAAGATATTATGGGATTTCCACATCTTTTAGAAAATAGTTCATTATCTCATCGGGGAGTTTTTTAATATAAAGTTCAGGCTGGCGCGTTATCAGTGATGCAGTGATAACAGCGCATTGTCGTTACGTGAAGGACCTTCTGGCGGTTATCAGGTCCTCTGTCAACAGCTGATAACGTTTGGTATCAGTCGTTACGAGATTGTTATTAATCTCTCGTAAGATGTGAGAGTTTATTTTGGATGTAGATCGTTATTTCGTGTTATATTTTGAAAACGATAATATTTTGGTGTATGGATATTATGGAGGGTTGGGTATTTGGGTCGATTAAGAAAAAAGGTTTTGTTTTTTTTGTCTTTGGAATGACTTTATTCTTCTCTTTATTACATGTCTTGAAAATGGGTATAAAAGTTTTTTTTTTCTACTTGTAGACATATTTCTAATTATGTATGATTCCCTTGCGTTATCTCTCTCTCTCTCTCTTTCTCTCTCTCTCTCTCTCTCTCTCTCTCTCTCTCTCTCTCTCTCTTGCTTAATCCTTCTTTCTCTCTTTTTTTTCTCTCTCCCCCTTCTCTCTTTCCAACCTCCCTCTCTCTCTCTACCCCCTCTCTCTTTCCGCCCCCCCCCCTCCCGCTCTCTCCCTCTCTCTCAAACTTTCTCTCAACGCGATATTCTCTCCTTCTCGTATTCATCCATGGGTATCGTGTCCGTAGAGTATGTCTGCTCATTGGCGAAGTATCTCAAGAACTCGCTGAAGACCGTCACTTCCATGTTCTTGCCGAGACTCACGAGCAGAAACCACTCGCTCAGAGACGTCTCCTTCATGATCGCCGAGACGTCGCCGTAGAAGGACTTCTTCACGTACATCTGCAGGAGGACGCACGGCGGGTAGGGGGAGGGAGAAGGGGGAGGGGGATGGTTAGTTACAGGTCGTGGTGTTCGTTGGTATTGGGAGGAAATGTATATCTATTTGTACACCTATATGGTATTTACATCTACCTATCTATCTGTCTATCTATATATCCATCTAATATATGTATATATATATATATATATATATATATATATATATATATATATATATATATATATATATAAAGAAGACATGTATACACATTAGAGGATGTCCGAACATATGATGATAGTGATAATAAGCAATAAATATTACCAAAAAATTACAGAATAAAATATTCCAACTGCAAAATATATGGATATCTCGCAAATTTATCTAAAAATGAAGAAAAAAGCATAACGTGAGTAGCACTTAATTTCGAGAGAGAAAAAACAACAACACTACCTTCAGGACAGCCTTTCTAAGAAACGGTAAAAGAATAACTAGGATCCGGTAGACCACCCAGAGCCCCGTCAGCGCCGTCAGGCTGACCAGCCACACCCACAGGAACAGGTAGATCTGTGGCGAAGAAGGTTTAGAGGCTGTGGGTAGGGTCTCGCTACCACGTGGAGAATTCCACTCTCAAGATCGTGTATGTACGGTAAGCACACACACACAAGTAAACACACACACAACACACACACACACACACACACACACACACACAAACACACACACACACACACACATACAGACACAAACACAACACACACACACACTCACTCGCTCTCTCCCTCCCTCTCTCAACACACCTACACAAAGACACACGCATAGACGTATGTCTATGTCCAATGTCCCTCATCCCAGCCAACCCCTCCCTGCTCCCTCCTCCTCGTAACTCATACCTTCTCATTGATGATGTTGGTGGCGATGAGGCACATGACGTCACGGATCTGGATGGTGCCCGAACTGCCGAAGCTCCTGAAGGTGCACTTGGCCACCCGAGGGAACACGAAGGCCATCGGGTCCGTTCGGTTCTCGGGGTCCAGGCCCGCCACCTGAATCACCTGCGGAAAGGGGGGGGGAGGGGCTTGGAAGGGACTCATTTGCTGAGGGACGAAGGGTTATAGCAATGCAATACTCGTAGGTGAGTATTTCACTGTTGTTATTATGATGATCATTATAACTATTATTATCATCTTTGTTATATAATCTTGTTATAATTACTATCACTGGTATCGTCATTATTATTATCATTATCATCATTATCAACATTATCATTATCATTATAACTAGTAGTAGTCGTAGTAGCAGCAGTAGTACTTGCTGTAATTTTAATTGCCTTTTTCCTATTTATTACCACCATTATCACTATCACACAAATGCATATGCAGCATCGCCACAAGCGCAGCCCAAGCGCAGCCCAAGCGCAGCCCCGTGCAACTCACACTGGTTCCGTACGTGAGGAACTCTCCGCCGAGGAACCAGTCGGTGAAGAAGAGCGTCGACAACACGACCACCAAGTTGAGGGCCTCGCAGAAGAAGAATCGGAGCGCCCATCGCTTGTGCTGGTCCATGTGGTTCAAGAGGTAGGCGGACAGCGCTTTGTACCTGTGCGTGGGCGGCGTTAGGTGGGTCGGAGGGATGGGGTGGGGTGGGAGGGGGGGGGGTGTTTATATGCCTTTGAGGGTTTTTTGGTTGGGGTTGTTTGTTTGTGTGTGTGTGTGTGTGTGTGTGTGTGTGTGTGTGTGTGTGTGTGTGTGTGTGTGTGTGTGTGTGTGTGTGTGTGTGTGTGTTTTGGGGAGAGGGTAACTGATGTACGTTTTTGGGTTTACGTGTTTTTAGTGGTGGGTGGGTTTAGCTGGGGTTTGTCTATGTGTGTTTTGGTTTTGATTGGGTTTATTTATGTGCGTTTAATCTTACTTGAGTTTAATAATCTAGTTTAATGATGAACATTTTGGCTTTTGTCATTTGTTTATATGTGGGAGGAAATGAATAAACGATATGATGTGACGGAGGATGATGAGGAAGGAAGAATTAAAATGATAACGAGTATCGGTATTGATATGATAATTTATATCATTCTGGGTTCGAACAATCATGATAGAAATGAAGAAGAAATTTCCTGTGCATTCGAGGAACACGTGATAAGGAGTGATAAATAAGATATACCGTATTTAGTAGCAAGTATTGGCAGAGCGAAAGGTTTTGTCTGTATACAACTCGAGTAATGGATGACAGTGATGATAAGGATGATGATAATGATGAGGAGAATAATGAGACGGTGATGATGATGGTAATGATGATTTTGATTGTGAAAATAAGAAAGGCTAAGGATACATAGGGAGAGTAAAAGAAAAGAGAGAATAACGATGATATCTCAATGATAATGATAACAATGACGATTATGATAATGAAAATAATAAAAATATAAATACACAGGGAGGAAGTAGAAGAAGAAGAAAATGAGAATAACCAAGATTTATAACCTCCCTCTACTAAGGAAAAGTCAGAAGCAGAAGAAGAAAGATGAACAAAGACACCAATATCTATCTCCTCGAGGCTGGACCGGAAGCCCACCTTTCGTCTCGGCTGAAGTACGGCTTCATCTCCCTGCCGAGGTAGTCCCTGACGGAGAGGTCTTGGATGACGCTCTTGAAGAGGCCGCCCTCCCACTGCTTCCACAGCCAGTGCGGCGCGTAGAACAGCAGGCTCTGCAGATCAAATTATCATTATCATCATGTGTGTTGTTGTCAGTGTTATTATCATTATGATTATCTTCATTATTATCGCTATTATTGTTGTTGTCATTATCATTATTATTATTATTATTTTCATTATTATAATGATTATTATTATTATTATTTTCATTATTATCATTATTGTCATCATTATTGTTATCATTATTGTTATTATCATAATGATAATTGTTATTAGTCTTCTGTTATCATCATCATTATTATCATTATCAATATTACCATTATCATTATCATTGTGCGAAGACAAACACAATATTTGGACAGCATGTAAAAGCACAAGATACCAAATACCAACGCTAGAACGCTATTTATTAAGAGGGACAAATAGTCTCAAATTTTGTCTTGTGAAAAAAAATCGGTTAGATTGAAATCTCTTTCAGGAAAAATTATTGGTTGATTGCCCAAAAATAGGTACAATTATCTTTTTGCATATTATTAAAGGTAAAAAAAAATAGATGAAAGTATCTTTTTAAATATCATAAAAGATAAAAGAGGGATGAACTTATCATTTTGGATAGTTCAAAGGAAGTAAATTTCTTTGGGAATTGCTCTTCAAATTGTACGGCAGAAGAAGGTGGCACTGATGTTATGTAACCAAAAATCATTATACAGGCTTTCTGTTTTAGTACTATTTTCCTTATCTACACGAGGGATTAAATTGGGCCGTGAAAACAAGATAGAGCAGGAGATTACACTGTTCTAGGAAAAGCTGGATTATTCAAACAACGTGCTGGGTAAACAGATTCATTATTTGTGATTCATGATATCTGTATAATGATTTTTTTAAATATAATCAAAGGGGATAAGAAAATTATTCTAACAGTATCTAGCATGAAAGCCTAATCACTATTATTATTATCATTACTTTTTTTTATGAAACGTAAATATCTTATCGTTATGCTCTTTGCTACTTCGACACCCGATATCATTCACACCAGAGGCAGACTCTTAATTAAAACCTAAGCACATCTTACTTCCGCCTTAATACAAAGAGACTAAAAGGGAAAAGAAAAAAGAAAAAGAAAAACAGATCGGGGAAAAAAAGGTGAGTTACCTGCGCAAAAAGCACGAAGGGGACCCACTGGTAGTACGTGTGGAAGGTGAGTTCGTCGTCAGCTTCGGGGGGCCCAACACCCGGGTGGGGCACTTGGACCCCCACTTGCTTCCCGTGCAGTCTGTCCACCGTGAAAGTGCCCATGATGAAGCAGTAGCTATCCACCACGTCTTTGAAGGAAGGTGAACCGACTCCCGTGATGCAGTCGATCTTTTTACCTGCGGGTCAGAAGGGGGAGGTTTGGGAACCGTCTTTTGAGTGATTCGCAAGTCTCGTCGTCCTGTTTTAGAAGGCCGAGTAAAGCATTTTCTGAAGAGATTGGTTTATTTTGTGTGACGTTATATGTAATGAAGGTATCAGGTATATTTCATTCCCTTTTATGTTGAGGTGAAGATGCAATTGAGAAACTGGTGGCGAGCAGCATTACGTCCGAATAACATCGTAATATTTCAAATGATTATCCTCAGCAACCTGCCAGTTATCAAAAACAAAGCAATGAACGAACCTATCAACTTGTCATCAATCACCACCAACCCAATAACAAGTGCATCTTTGCTTCCCAAAAAATAAGAGTATACTTCCTTGCCTCTCCATCTACCTCTCCCACTTTCTCTCTCTCTCTCTCTCTCTCTCTCTCTCTCTCTCTCTCTCTCTCTCTCTCTCTCTCTCTTTCTCTCTCTTTCTGTCTCTGTCTCTATCTCTCTCTGTCTCTGTCTGTCTGTCTGTCTGTCTCTCTCTCTCTCTCTCTCTCTCTCTCTCTCTCTC
>NW_028234405.1:16901609-16911609 GCF_977035675.1 Penaeus japonicus | reverse complement strand
AGAGAGAGAGGGAGAGAGAGAGAGAGAGAGAGAGAAGGAGAGAAGAGAGAGAGAGAGAGAGAGAGAGAGAGAGAGAGAGAGAGAGAGAGAAAGAGAGGAGAGAGAGAGAGAGAGAGAGAGAAGCAAAACTAAAAAACGGAACGTACTTGGACGAAGAGCACGAAGGGGACCCACTGGTAGTAGGAGTGAAACGTGAGCTCATCGTTGGGCTCGGGGGGCCCAACACCCGGGTGGGGCACTTGGACCCCCACTTGCTTCCCGTGCAGTCTGTCCACCGTGAAAGTGCCCATGATGAAGCAGTAGTTATTCACGACGTCTTTGTAGGAGTCCGAGTCGATGTCCGTCAGGCACTGGATCTTTTCCCCTGTGGATAAGACAAGCACAACCATACGCTATAAAAATAACGCTGTTTCTCTTTCACTTTTCTTTTCTTTTTTATTTGTCCCTAAGTAAGGTTTATTGTATTCATATTCCTGTTTTTTTTCCCTCCAGATTTTAACCTATTTCGTTCTTGTCTTCTTTGAGAGCCACGGGTTTAGTGAAGCTGAAAGGTCAGGCGCGAGAGAAATGTTAGCTTGAGAGGAAGGTCCATTATTTGTCCAAGACTGCAATTGTCAGTGCTTTCTCTGCTTGCCCTGCCATCTTTCAACAGCCAGTCATGGTGGTAAAAGTGATTCTGTCTCTTTGGACGTGTGTGATGACAGGTTTCCTGATAATTTGGGGGGGAAATGGGGTGGTAATGATTAAGATTGGTGATGACAACCTTCTCAGTGGCGATATGAATGATATAATGGAAGAAGAAACTGACGTGGGAAGAGGCGCTTGGCGATGGGCAAAAGGCGTGCATAGAAATCATAAAATAGCGGTAAGAAAGAAACTGGAATGCATTGAAGTAGGGAAGAAGATTCGAGAGAACCATCGAGAGATTAAATGGATCAAGTAAAAGGATGTACACCTGAAATCAATCGTAGTATAGGAAAAACGAGCAAACAAAACTGACTTCGAAGACTCACCTATAGCATCATAGAGCGTACACAATAGCACAAAAGCCATGTACTTTATGTACGTGTATCGATAGTGGAGGCGGCACATGATGTTATCCACAGTGGGCTTCACCTCCGCCTTCACTTTAATATCGCCAAGAGCTTTGAAAACCATGGTGGATGGTTCTTATAACAGGCTCTTTCTTCTTTGATTTTGAAACCACCTGACCGCCAAACCGACGTCCCACGAAGAACAAAACTTTGGCTTAGCTTGTTCTATCTTGTTCAGATATCGTTCACGGTTTTAGCAGCTACTCGGCTCCTGTTCCTCCTTGCACGGCGTCGAAAGCACCCAAGCAATATGCGTTTTAGATAACTGTATAAGGATAAGATTGCAAAGATAGAGAAATAAGACCTCCACCTTAGATGGCGATCACGGAACTGAGACGCGATACAATCGGTTTTTTATTCTATCGGTTTATCAGCCAATCTTATCACATCAACTCCTTCGCTGTGTTTTTATCTCTTGTCGCTTTTAAGATGGTGGAATCGGTGGGCGGCATAGACCTTTTTAGGAGGTTGATTTAGAGAAATATGGGAGTTCGGTCTTCTCTTTGTGCAAGAGAGGCAGCGAAATAAACTACGCGAGAGTTAAGATGTTCTCTTAACGACTTTACATGACGTGCGGTTTTATTCATAGAAATTACGTACCATTAGTGTTTTAATCTTATCAAACATCCGGTGAAAAACAAATTGTGGAAAACCGGTATCCCGAATAGCATTTAAAAATCCTATTAAATATTTCCCACAAATCCGGAAATGGCGAAGATAATCATTATGCAACCCTGAATTAATGAAATCGGAATGTGCGAAAACGTTCGAAAAGCCGTGAATACAAATCTACGTGATTTATCTCACCAGCATATCTTTAAAATGTTACGTGCCCTATATGTAGCTGATAACACACTGACTAAGCCATAGCTTACCCAATATGAAGCTCAGAACACCTTTACAATTACATCATTCTTTGTTTATGTACGAATAGATGAAAAAAAAAACAAAAAAAACGAGATATATATTACTTTAGACGCTTGGGATTGTATACCGTTTTTTTAAATTCTTACGTCATTATTCCGTGTTAATCTGACTGATAAGCCAATCAAATAAACATGCGATCTAGTAGTCTTAAAATCACGAAAAAACAACCCGCCGCTACAGAGCACGTTTCGCTCCGTAATCTTAATTGTTTTAGCGCCATCTATATCCATGGATGGAATGTATATATGTGTCATGTATATACATTTATAAGTAGATATGTATAAATATGTCTATCTATTTGTTTATATACACAGTGTATATGATTTTTTTCTTTCTCGTGATTCTCTACGCAGTCTGCTTATTATCATTTAATTCCTTTTGTTTGTTCTTTTCTTCTTCTTTTCCTTCGTTGCATGCGATTTTCCTTCGTTGCACGCGAGTGACACGTACGCCGTGCTCAGCCATACGAGATGCTGATCTGCTCCCCAAATTTGCATAGTAACATCTGCATAGCGAACTGCAGTCGGACAGCGCGCTCATGATGATCAATGAAGCCAAATATTGTGAATGATAATTATTTTTGCATGACGTATCTATAGTAAACCATTCTTTAAGAATGAAGCATGATGATCGTGTCTTCATTATGAATGAAACAAATGTGTGAGCAATGATGACTGTGCATGAGAACTCGAAAGGAATCAACAGTGGGTCTGCATGGCAACTGACGAAGGTGACTGAACAGCGTCTGTGCATGGCAGGCTTCCAATACTCAATCCTAAGAATCAGGTTTTGGTGGTCGCGCCGAAGCAACATCCCCGCTTCACCTCGACTCGAAAACCTCCAGCAATCGCCATGGGGATGGGGGTGGGGGGTGGGGGTGGTGGATGGGGGGTGGGGGACGGGGGGAAATGCCTGTCTTTGCACCTGCCGGGCCCTTTTTGCTCTCTTTCTTTATCTTTTTATTTATGTATTAGTCTCTTTCCTTCTCTCTCTCTTTCTTTCACTCCTTCTCTCTCTCTTTCACTCCTTCTCTCTCTCTCTCTCTCTCTCTCTCTTTCTCTCTCTCTCTCTCTCTCTCTCTTTCTTCCTCTCTTCTCTCTCTTTCTTCCTCTCTCTCTCTCTCTCTCTCTCTCTCTCTCTCTCTCTCTCTCTCTCTCTCTCTCTCTCTCTCTCTCTCTCTCTCTCTCTCTCTCTCTCTCTCTCTCTCTCTCTCTCTCTCTCTCTCTCTCTCTCTCTCTCTCTCTCTCTCTATCTCTCTCTCCCTCTCTCTCTCTCTCTCTCTCTCTCTCTCTCTCTCTCTCTCTCTCTCTCTCTCTCTCTCTCTCTCTCTCTCTCTCTCTCTCTCTCTCTCGCACACACCATGCACCAACTGCATGTATACTACTTACCAATTTAGATTTATGATAAAAAAGAAGGAAAAATTTAAGTCCAGAACACGACAAAAAGATTTCAAAAAAATAAGGAAAAGAAAAATAGAAGTTAAAGAAGAAGAAAAAGAAGAAAGAAAATAGGAGAAAAGAAGAAGAAGAAAACAAAAAAAGAAAAAAGAACCAGACGAAGAAGAACAAGATGAAGATGATGAAAGTAAAAGAAGGAAAAGAAGAGAAACAAGACTAAAAATGAAAGATAAGAAAAAATAAAACAAAATGAAGGAAAAAAAAAGCAAAATACAAAAAAGACAAATAAGAAGAACATAATCTAGAACGCAATTCAAAGAAGGGAGGATTAATTAGAAAGAGGGAAAATAACAGAAAAAAAACAGTAAACAAATCTGGCAACATCTGATAAAAAATGGCGTAAGAGAAAACGAACCGCCAAGCTTACTCTTTTTGTCTTCTTTGTCTTCTTTTATTTTTCCTCCTTTTCTGCTCGTAGTTTCTTTTCCTTCTTTTATGTTGTGTATGTTTTCGATTATGATCTTCTTTGGCCTCAGATTTGTATTTTTTTTCCTTGTTCTATGTTTTTTTTTTTTCTTGCGAATGAGAATGAGAATGGAAATGGATAGAAGGAATAGAAGGAGAAGGAGGAGAAGGAGAAGGAATAGGAGAAGGAGGAGAAGGAGAAGGAATAGGAGAAGGAGGAGAAGGAGAAGGAATAGGAGAAGGAGGAGGAGGAGTAGAAGTGGAAAGAGAAGGAGAAGGAGGAGGAGAAGGAAAAAAGGAGAAGGAGAAAGAGGAGGAGAAGAAGGAGAAAAAAAAGAGATGAGAAGGAGAAGGAGAAAGGAAAGGAGGAAAAAATGAGAAGGAGAAGGAGGTGAAAAAAGAGGAGAAGGAGAAGAAGGAGAAGGAGGAGAAAAGAGAAAAGGGGAAGGAGAAGGGGGAGAGAAGGGAGAAGGGGAAGGAGAAGTGCAAGAAGGAAAAGGAGAGGGAAAAGGAGAAGAAGAAGAAAAAAAAAGAGGGGGAGGGGGAAGGAGAAGATGGAGGAGATGGAGAAGGGATAGAAGGAGAAGGAGAACAAGGAGAAGGAAAATAATAATAAAAAGAGGAGAAGAAGGAGAAGGAGGAGGAAGAGAAATTGGAGGAGAATGAGAAGGATGATGAGGAGGAGGAGAAATGATATGAAGATGGAGATGAGGAGGAGGGACACGCCGCCTAAGGTTGCATGCGGGCGGGCTCGAATTACTGCACGCCCATTGCAACCAGAAAGCTACCGATCTCTTCTCTTCTGTTGTTTCTCTCTTATTATCCTGTCCCCTCTCATTCTCTCTCCTTTTGAGAGAGAGAGAGAGAGAGAGAGAGAGAGAGAGAGAGAGAGAGAGAGAGAGAGAGAGAGAGAGAGAGAGAGAGAGAGAGAGAGAGAGAGAGAGAGAGAGCGAAACAGAGACAGAGATAGAGACGCAGACAGGCAGACAGACAGACAAAAAAAATACAGACAGACAGAGAGGGGGCGAGACAAGCATACAAAAAGAGAGAGAAGGGGGGAAAAGACAGACAAGTTGAGGAACGGATATAAACGGGAGAGAGAGAAAAAGTAGCTCAGAGCCAGATAAGAGTGAAGTGATCAGACAAACATCGCACCTGGAGGAAAAGCACAAACGGGACCCACTGGTCCTATGATTTGATTTGATTTAGTTTATTTGCAGAGCAATTTACATGCCCTACAAAAAGCCAGGGTAAGATGGTAAGCATCTATCCAAACTAGATAAGCTTCTATTGCGTAAAGGGCTAAGTCAAGCAATAATTTTACATACCTGAGGGGCTGCATTATACTGGTTAACATATTTACATGTTTTACCTGGTCGGTAAAAAAAAATCTTTTATGTCACTGATCATGTCAAAGACAAGACCAGTGTCTATAATAAAATTAATATAATCTACAAGTAATGTTCTTTGTACAGTGCTGTTCGATCGATAGGATGCAGTTTCCGTACATCAAAGCAAGTAGTGGTTGAGACTATGTGATTTAGCTTTATTGCACAATTTGCAGTAGTGATATGGGACTGGTTTTGCATCTAAAACTGCATCCTGCACATACTTTATAGTATAATGATAGCCTATGCGTAGCCTGGTTAGTATAGCTTGCTGCCTCTGTGACAGACCTTTATAAATTTCATAGGGCTTGTCCATGTATGATGTCCCAGCAATACTTTCATAATGCCAGATAGTGCCATGTCCATTTTTTTCATCTTTGCTGTAGCCTATACCTGATGCTCATAATCTCTTGAATAGCTATTAATACGTCTTTTCATCTGAATAAGAGATAATGGTATAGCATATTGTGATTTTTCATAGGAAAGTGCGAATTTGGCTAACTGGTCAACTTTTTAACATGATGTCATTCCTATATTTTAGGGTATCCAGTACAATGACACTTGTATACCCTGCCTCCGAGAGTTTGGAAATTTGATGTAGTATGTTTTTAGATACCATGTTTTCTGAGTTAAATTCAGTGAGTCTATAGAGGGCACCCTGACTGTCAGAAAAGACAGCCAGGTGGCGCCCCTGTTCACTACCTTCCTTTATGGCATGGTATATGGCTAATGATTCAGCATCAGTTGTGCTTGCCCAGTCTGTAATCCGCACACTTTCTCTATAAGAAATGTCGGGAATTAAGACTCCAATCCCAGCTGCTCCATGAGAATCAGTGGAGGCATCACAGTAGATTGCAAGTGGGGGTTCACCATCAAGAGGATGGAGGATATCTTCTATATACTTCAGGTAATGAGACTTCAGTTCTGATGTCAAAATAATGGATTTAGGTCCTGGCAGTTTGTCAATATGGACATATACATGAGTTCTATACCATGGTGCAGATAGTTAGGTTTCTGAGATATTAAGAACATCAATGCTCCACACATTGAAGCTGATGGTGGTCTGGGCAGTTTTGGCTTTCCATTCTAAGTTGGAGTGTATTAGATTGGAATATCGAGGCCGAGCAAACCTGACTCTGTGACTGATATCATTTGCCAGAGCTTGGGAGATCTGTGGTTTGGGTAGGAGCTGCAAGATTCTAGTACCAAGAACGGTATTAATTTGGGTAACACGACTGTGGATTGTGGGGAGATCTAATTCTTTCCTCATGACCAGAACTTTGGCAGTCATTGGGCAACCGAGTATAATTCTCATAGCCTTATTCTGCAGAACTTCAAGGGGTTTGAGGGCATTTGGAGGTAACAGACTAAGAACCGGACTCGCATAGTCAATCACGGACCGAACTAAGGTAATATACATCAACCTCAGGACTCTGAGGGAGGCACCAACATATCTGTTAGATATAAATTGTAATGGTCTTAACGTTCCAAGCGACATTCTTTGATATTGTGAATAATTTCTTGGATGAAACGAGAATTGCGTGACATGATGTGTGGAGCAATCACCAGAACACCAAGATACCTGCAGGAGTCAGTCCTTGCAATAACTTGTCCACCTAAGCTTGGTATATAGGGCAGTTGACGAGGTCTGGATATATGTTTGGTTTTGATAGGGTTGATTATGAGGCCAAGAGAAGCACACTTTTTGCTGAATCTCCTGAGTACATATTCAAAGACTTGGATAAGGATATCATCCGCATATGATATGATATTACATAGGTCTCCTAACTCATAGTTCAGTTTGCAGATAGAGTGCATAAGTATGTTAAATAGTGTAGGGGACAATACCCCCCTTCCCTAGTGGTATACCTGACTCTTGTTTACCGAAAGCACTAAAGGTATCTTGGTACCATACTTTAACTTTCCTTGTAGATAAATAGTCCTTTATCTATAGCAGTAGCTATGAGGGGACAGAAAGAGAGAGAGAGAGAGAGAGAGAGAGAGAGAGAGAGAGAGAGAGAGAGAGAGAGAGAGAGAGAGAGAGAGAGAGAGAGAGAGAGAGAGAGAGAGAGAGAGAGAGAGAGAGAGAGAGAGAGAGAGAGAGAGAGAGAGAGAGAGAGAGAGAGAGAGAGAGAGAGAGAGAGAGAAGGATAGAAAGAAAGAGAGAGAGCGAGAGAGAGAGAGAGAGAGAGAGGGGGGGGGGGGAGAGACAGTATGAGAGAGAGAGAGTGAGAGGGGGAGAGAGACAGTATGAGAGAAAGAGAGGGGGGGCATGAATGAGGAGAGGGGGATAGATCAATTGATCAGCAGAGATATAGATAAGTGAATAGATGCGAGTGGATATTGAGATAGATAAGTATACAGATGGTTGGAGAGAGAAGGAAAATGTGTGTGTAGGAGCGAGATAAAAGACGAGAAAGAAAAAAGTGAAACAAGTTACACTAATAATGACAATAGATGAATGAAAAAATAACCACCCAAGCAAACAAATAAACAGATAGATAATTAGATGAATAAATAAAGCAAAGAGAGAGATAGAAAAAAAAACAGATCACCACATCTCACCATACATCACATCACGTAAGCCACGCCAGCCAACCACCATTGTTCCCCATCCCTTCACCATACACCATACCTATCTACCTAATCATTGCCATATATTTTTCCCCTAATCGCAAATGAATGTGATTTGTGAGTTCCTTCCGCGTACTATATAGTAGGCTGAACATGCGGGCAGGCAGGAAGTAGCTGGTAAATCTGTATTGTTGTTTAATTATCGTAACTTCGATGTTTTGTTATGGATGAGAACGGCTGTGCGATGCCTGAATTCTTTCGGAGGAGTGTTACGTAAGACTAGAGCTGCCATTCATGATAGTTGTGGTTGTTATAGGAGTTGTAGTCGGATGTGATCTGGGTTAAGTAGTAGATAGTTGGGACTGTATGGTTGTAAGCGGAGGTGTGACTGGTATGAAGCACTGGTATGACTATAAGAGGTCCGAAAAAAGAGTGATTGTGTGTGTGTGTGTGTGTGTGTGTATATACATATATGTATATATATATATATATATATATATATATATATATATATATATATACATATATATAAATATGTATGTATATATATATATATATATATATATATATATATATATATATATAAATATAAGATATATATATATATTATATATACATATATATATGTGTGTGTGTGTGTGTGTGTGTGTGTGTGTGTGTGTGTGTGTGTGTGAATGCTGAGGAGTTGTAGCAGTAGTAGCAGTAACGATAGTAGTAATAGTAGTATCAATTGCATGAGTAGTAGTAATTGTTGCAATAGAAGTTGCAGAAGAAACGGCAGCAGCCACAGCACTATCAACAGACGCATCATCATTAGAAGCAGTAAGTAGACAGAAAGAGAAGATAGAGAGAATGTAAGAAAGAGAGAAACACAGACAAATAAGGTCACAGACGATAAAAAAATGAGCCTTAATGCGAAACTGCTTCATATAACTGCGCACTGCAAAGCTAACGTCACTAGTAGGGAGCGAGGGGTGGGGGTGGGGGGTGGGGTGGGGTGGGGGGTAAGGGTGTCACTGTCACATAGCAGCTCGGGCCATCGCACATGCGGGTGCCCGAGAAGAGGGAGCAGCTTTGCCATTGGTCACGCCATTTACAGCAGTGCCATTACCGAAGGGATGACTGCTGGCACCCCGAGTGACAAGAGTCAGAGGGGAGACAACGGACAAGCCCTCCGCTGGTGGCTGGTTTTGCAGGATCCCCTTGTTGTGACTGCTACTCTCCGTGCTGTAGATTATCCCGCATGGCGCATATTGGTCGTGTCACAAACCGAACGCTGCTTGCGGGTTTGGCAATTGAATAAGAATCATGCTATAGGATGTAGAATCATGTGTGTACATATTTTCCATTCTTGGATCATGATTATTTGACGCCAATGTTCAACTGGTGAGGACGATAGGGGGGGAGGAGGAGGTGGTAGTGGTGGAGGTGGTGGAGAAAGGGAGGAGAGGATAGGGGATGGGGGAAGAGGAGGGGAAGGAGAAGAGAGGGGGAGGAGAGGGGGAGGGAGAGGAGGAGAAGGGAAGGGAGACGAAGGGGGTAAGGGTGGGGAGGGTGGGAGGTAAGGGGGGAGCAATGACATGGGGAGTGTTGGTTCTCTCTGGCCACGTGACTGACTAAGAGAGATTTAACACTTGTTGGTCACGTAAGGATAAATACTTAATAATATTTTCCATGTCTCGATGAATGTATGTGGAAAAAAGGCATATACATCTCTATTTCAGTATGTGAATCGATGGAATCCGGTGTAGGAATCTTACGGAATTATCATAAAGTTAAGAATCAAGTCATTCTATACCCTTTATCACTTCAGCTTAGAGGATTCCATGAAATTGTGAATTACAGCAAATGAGAAAATTAAGGCACGTTACCAGGCTATCAAACGTGATTCATTCTTAAGAAATCTATAGAATTCTGTTTGCATATATAGTGTCATGTAAAAGTCACCATCATCACTTCGTGACGTCATCATCATTTAAGGTAATCGTAGTAAGCAGACTTTCACATCATTCTGCAGCTTCCTTAATTAAAACAAAACGATCATGAAAAACACATTGACATGGGAATAAGATATGAAAAAAAAACAAGACCAGTAGACAAGGATTAATGGAACAGAATAAACATAGTGAAATATAGCAACATATATAAAAATGAC
>NW_028234405.1:16881609-16894109 GCF_977035675.1 Penaeus japonicus | reverse complement strand
TTAGCCCTCTTTAGTCCTTGAAATCTGTGAGTTTTCTTCTCTTCTCTTTCTCCTTCTTCGTCTCCCTATATCATCCTTTCCTTCCTTTTCCCTTATCTTATGCACGCTATTCTACGTAGCTATTATGGTTTATTAGAGCAAATCGGTGTAAGAGAAAGTAATTGTAGGTAAAAAAATAAAAATATGTTGCATTTCTTCAAATTAATTATTCAAACACATTTACATACACACTTACAACACATCTCGCTAACACACACACACACACACACACACACACACAAACCCACACACACAAACACAAAATCAAACATAAACAAAAAAAACCACACAAGCCCACCCGATAAACCAAAAATCCCACATAAATTCCAACATGACACGAAAACTTGTGAAACCTGCATGCGCCTGACGAAGCTAACGTATCTGTTGTTACTCATCTCACGACAAACAACACGGGCGAGTTGAGTCTAACGGCTGTTTGTCACAATTGAGAGTTGAATAACATCCTCCGTGTCAACCCTACCCACCCTGATCGCCCGTCTCTCATGAGAGGGGGGGGGGTTGGAAAGGAGGAGGAGGGGGGTGGGGGGGTGTCATGGTTGCACGCAGGGGTTGCTGCATGACGATTGTGTCCGCATGCATGTCTGTCTCTCGCTCGCTCGATTAGTCTTTGTTGTTGTAGTTTTTTTTTACCTTTTACCTTTTTGTGTGCGTCTATGCGTATTTTTGTTTCTTTTTCAGTCTGTCTCTCTGACTCTTTATCTATTTGCTTGTCTATCGGTCATTCTGTCTATCTCTCCTTTCTCTCTCTCTCTCTCTCTCTCTCTCTCTCTCGCTCTCTCTCTCTCTCTCTCTTTCTCTCTCTTTCTCATTCTCTCTCTCTCTCTCTCTCTCTCTCTCTCTCTCTCTCTCTCTCTCTCTCTCTCTCTCTCTCTCTCTCTCTCTCTCTCTCTTTCCTTCTCCCTCTCCCTCTCCTTCTCCCTCTCCCTCTCCCTCTCCCTCTCTATCTACATCTCCCCATCTCTCCAGCTCTTCATCTCTTCATCCCTCCATCTCTCCCTTTCTCTCTCTCTTTCTCTATGTATCCTTATACCTATCTGTCTCTAGCTATATCTTTTTCTATCAGTCTATCTACTCATCTACTTATCAACCAATATATCTATATATCTATCTATCTGTCCGTCTACCTAACTCACCGTCTCTCTCTCCTTCCGCCTTTATCCTTCTTTCTCTCTCTCTTGCCCTTTCTCTCTGTTTCTCCCCTCTCTTCCCTCTCTTCACACACGACCGAGCGACATCCCTCTCCCAAGGCAGACTCCGGGTAGAGACTCGTTGAGGGAGTTAGGGACATGAGGGTGTGACCTTGTAGCATGATGGAGGGGGAGGGGGGAGGGGATTAGGAGAGGGAAGAGGGTAGGGGGAGGGAGGGAAGGAGGGGGATAGAAGGGGGGAAGAGGGTGGGGGGCGGGAGGGAAGGAGGGAGATAGAAGGGGGCAAGAGGAGAGGGGATAAGAAGGGGGGAGGGAAGGATGGAGGGATGGGATAAATAGGCGGGGAGAGGCAAGGGGGGAGAGGAGGGAGGGAGGGAGGGGATAAGTAGGGAAGATGAGGGAAGGGGGACAGGAGCCAGGAGATACGAATGGGGGAAGAGAGGAGGAGAGAAGGAGGGAGAGAGGGGGGTGGAGGGCGAGCGTCGTCAGCTGGGTCTGTTCTCTGGGCTTGTCTATCGCACCCTTCCCATCTCGACGTATTTACCTCCAAATTACTCATTTCCCGCTTTCTAATAGACAGACAAGCTAACGTGCATCCAGAGATCCGTGCGGGGATTAAACACACTCAGCCACACTCACGCAGCGCATTTGTCATCTCTTTTGGGTGTGGAAGCCTCGGCAAATCGGTAATGTGTTCACGTATCATCTCGGCGACGGGAAGTAAAGCTTGTGTGAGTTGAATGGAGTTTAGCGCAATATTCTCATTGCAAGATTCCAAGTGAACATCTTGATATAATTTGCCTCTGAGATCTCGCTCCTTCCTTGTCGCTAAGTGTTTTTTTCTCTTTCGGTTCTACTTTTGTTTTTGTTGTGGTGTTCCTTTCTCACGTGAATCCTATTTTTTTTCTAACTTTTCGTTCTAACTTTTGTGGTTGCTTTACTTCCTTCCACCTCTCTTCCTCTTTCTATCTCTCTCTTCCTCTCTCTCTCTCTCTCTCTCTCTCTCTCTCCTTCTCTCTCTCTTACTTTCTCTCTCTTTCACTCTCATTATCCCTCCCTCCCTCTGCCTCCTTCCCTTCTCCCCCCTTCCTTGTGTCCAGAACAACACCCTACACTCAGCACTCAGCAGCCTGAACTCCATCAGCCACATCCAAGTACATATCGAGAAATGAAGCATCTTATTGGGCCTCTTTCCACCTCTTCACTTGAGAGGCTGCATCTTGACATTGATGAGATCCAACACCCTTCGTCTACTACCCCCCCCCCCCCCGCGCCCATCATCCCCTTCAACTTGCCATATATTTTTAATATTCATATTTCTTTCAAGAAGGTAGAGTGGCTATGTAAGCGTGTTTTAGTTGATTATCGACTCAGGTTTTAGACTGATTGCACAGGTATTTTGTTAGGGATGTAATGTGAGCAACAAACCTCATTTTTTACAATTGCTATAAATTACATAAGTCATAAAACTGCCACTGCTTTGAACTTCGCCTTGTCAGTGTAATCAGCCAAAGATCATTAAAGATTGATTATACATAATGCACTAAAATGCTGTATATTTATAGACAGGCTGTGTATGCTATTCCGTTCGTTGTTCGCCCTCTAATATCTATAGCTGATAACTTAGGTTGGTTATGTACTAGTGGTCTATAGATAGACTGTACTGGTATTATTATTTTTTTCTTCTTCTTCTTCTTTCTTTCTCTTTCTCTCCTTTCTTCCCTCCCTGTTCCCTCTTCTCTCTCTCTTTTTTATCCCACAATTATATTAGCATATACGGTTATTGCTTGTCTTTCAGCATACATTTATTATTCAATATCGTAGGTGAATCTTTCAACGAAAATTATAGATATTTCAGTGTTACTGCGCAATCAGCTGAAAGTCTGGTGGTTCGGCGAGTTCGCTTGCGCTTCTTGGAATTCATTTGTTTTCCGCGTAGGTGTTGCGCTCTTGTTCTCGCAGACGCTTAATATTCCTTGCGTCACTGATCTCTGTCTTTGATATACTAGTTACGGTTTTTCCCTTCCTCTTTACCGGGTTTTTTTTTTCTTCTTCTTCTTCCAAAAAGTCTCTCTCTCTTGCCTTCCTTTCTATAATTCTCTCCCACTTTCTTCTCCCCTTTCTCCGTCTATATCTCTCTCTTTCTCTTTCTCTGTCTCTGTCTCAGTCTCTCCCCCCCACCCCCCAACTTCATCTCCCTCTCTATCCCTATGAATCATTTCATCACACTTCTGCTAATCACGCTACACATCCAAGCCGCTAATAAGATCAAGGGTGTGCTTGCCGGAGAAGGGAAAAGAATAGGACCGCAATAACAGTCACCTTTGAACAAGACTTAAATCACACGTCGCTTATGTTGTTTGTAATCGGGGTGGGAGGAGGAGGGGGGAGAGTGGAGACGGAAGAGAGGGGAACGGAGAGAGAGGAGGAGAGGGAAGATGAGATGGGCGGAGTAAGCAGAGATAGGAAGGGGAGGGGGTTAAAAGGTGGAGATAATGAAGGAAGAATAGAGAGTAAGAAGAGGGGAGAAAGAAAGGAAGAAGGAGAATAGAGAGAGAGAGGGGAGAAGAAAGAAGGAGGAAAGAGGGATGAATATAGAGGGGAGAGGGGAAGGTAAAGATAAATAGAGAGGGCGAGAGGATGAAGGAAGGGGGCTAAGGGAGAATAGTGCGAGAGATGGGGAGGAAGAGAAGAGGAGAGGAAAGGAAGTAAGACGGAGAGGAAGGGGAGAGCAGAGAGGGAAAATGAGAACGGGACAGGGAGGAAGGGTTAGGGAGAGAAGAGAGAAAAAGGGAAACCAGAAGGAAGGAAAAAGAGAACAGGACAGGGAGGAAGGGTGAGGGAGAGGGGAGAGGAAAGAGAAAAAGGGAAGCAAGAAAGAAGTAAAAGGGGAATGAGAGAGGGAGGAAGGATGAGGGAGAGCGGGAAAAGAAAGCAAGAAGGAATTAAAAAGAATGTGGGAAAGGGAGGAAAGGTGATAGGGAGAAGGGAGAGAGGAGAGGGGAAGTGAGAGAGGGAGATGAGGTAATAGAGCTATCAAGATGACGCATTAAGACTCCTATAAATCTTTTTCTCGACGCGCTGGACGCTCACGATGTTTTACGTGAGTTTGGGATTAAATTGCCATGACTCTGATTAAGACAGCTGGAGGTAAGGTAGCGGAGAGAGAGAGAGAGAGAGAGAGAGAGAGAGAGAGAGAGAGAGAGACTGGTAGAGAGAAAAGAGAGAGAGAGAGAGAGAGAGAGAGAGACTGGTAGAGAGAAAAGAGAGAGAGAGAGAGAGAGAGAGAGAGAGAGAGAGAGAGAGAGAGAGAGAGAGAGAGAGAAGAAAGGTAAGGAGATAGGAAAGTCTAAATAAGAATACATGCAGAGCGAATATCCCCAAGATGTTCCCGGGGGGGTCACAAAGGTGAAGCGAGAACCCCCTCAGTCCCACTACCTCCTCCCCTACCCCCTCCACCCGTCCTCCTACCCATCCCCCAACTCGGAAGATCCAGAAGATTACCCAGAATGATGGGTAATTTACAATCTTTGTCTGATACACACTTGGCATTACTTCATGTACCTCGTTCTCACTCCCCGATAAATACTATCACTAGCGTTCCAGACGGAGAAGGAAGACGGGGGGAGAAGGGGAGAGAGAGGGGGGGAGGTAGATGGCATCTGAGGAGAGGGGGTGGTGGGGGGAACAGGGGGGGTAGAAGGGGGGAAGGTAAATCTAGGGGGTAGGGAGGGGGGAGGGTAGTGAGAAAAAGAAAGAAAGGAAGAAGAATCGGTGTGATATGAAATTCCTTAACCTTCGCGACCTCTGACCTCAACCCCCGGAGACTTCGAGACAACTTCGAGACGACAAGTTCATTCCTTCGAAGATTTGCTGCGTCTTGCAAGAGAGCTTTCAACACGCGACAGAATTGTTATTGCTGAGGCGAAGATAACACGGGGTCGTTTATCGAGATAATGCTGATGTATGATGCTGAACGCAAACCCACAATAGACTTGAGGTATGGTGTTAGTACTAAATGAAAATGATGACTGATATTTTTGGGATGATGGTGTAGGTTGCATGTCACGACGATTATAGCAGATCTGATATCAATTAGCGACGATGAAGATGTTAGGAGCGACAGAAAAAGGGTAGCTATGTAAGGAATTGGAAATTATATATATATTTTTTCCTTATGTTTTTCTGTTTTGATAATGATGTGGAAACAGATCATCTCTAATTGGGTGCTAGCTAAATGACACAGTTATGTATCCTAATAATTAGAGGATAGCATTTTCTGATTAATGTTTCTTTTCCGCTAGTAGGGTGCAATTATACATTATGGTTGATTTATCATCGAAGTACCGAATTATTTCAAAAGTTACGCATGAATGTGATACTGAGTTTACTGTGGATTCATCTAAATAGATTTGATTGCAAAAATTGCGATCTCCGATCAAATTATATTGCTCTTGCGCATAATCTCAAGCTATTCTTATGAAATTCTTCATATCAAGTGATGTAATTCCTATCAAATTAGGCCATATTACGTAGATCTTGTTAAACTCCATGATTGCGCAGATATTTCATGATAAAAAGCATAATACTATTGGCATAAGGATGTACTTACACAATGATATTCTAAAGTTAACTATCAGCTGATGCGTTATTCATGCCTATTTTTTCTTCCTTTCTTTCTTTACACAGTGTTCGTATTAGCAAGGTGTTCATTTATTAACTTTCCTTTTTTATAAAACATATTTAAACGTTGTATTGTATCCCTCCCTTTCTTGTTCTTTCTCGTTTTTCTTTGCATATTTCATATATCTTTCTGACAGACTATATTCATTAGAAATCTACTTCTATATCCGCGTATGATTATCATTTTTAACGTTCTCATTAATGATATAAAATATACAATACGTGTGTTTACATCGTATGGGCCAATGCTAGTTTATATGATAAAATGCCTCGACACAAAAAAAAAACTTGAATTGGACATTGCAAATTGAAAAAAAAAAAAAATGATGAAAATTATAACGATGATGATAATGATTATTATACTATTTATCATACAGCATTTATATACTACTAAGGATAATGATAATGCTAATGCTAATGGCAGTAGCGATAACAAAATGGTAGTAAAAGATAACAATGGTAATAATAGCGATAATAACATACAAAAAAATGTAAACAAGATCTCTCTCTCTCTCTCTCTCTCTCTCTCTCTCTCTCTCTCTCTCCCTCTCTCCTTCTCCCTCTCCCTCTCCCTCTCCCACTCCCTCTCCCTCTCTCCCTCTCTCCCTGTCTCTCCCTCACCCTCTCTCTCTAACTGACTTTCTCTGCAATGCTATGTACCATATACCCCGTTGCAGTTAGGAGGTGCAAGAGAAGTCTGACTTACTCTGTTGCCTTAGTGACAGAGCGACCATGAAATAACAGCTTTGCAAATCATACTAACTCACAAATGATTCATCAGTTTTCTTTGACTGAGCTAGGATGTCGTAATTCTGACGGAAATTTTGGATGAAAATGCGAGTACTTGCATCGTAAAAACTGTTGTCGATTTGTAAGTTTTATCCTTTCTCTTCGCTCTCTCTCTCATTTTCTCTTTATCTCTCTCTCTCTCTTACTATCTCTCTCTCTCTTACTATCTCTCTCTCTCTCTCTCTCTCTCTTTATCTATCTATCTATCTAATCTATCTCTATCTCTCTCTCTCTTTCTCTTCCTCCGTATCTATCTATATAACTATTTTTATTTCAGTTCTTCGCTAGACAAAGGCTAGTGCACTTGTACGCACTTACACACACTCAAGCACATAAACAAGCACGCAGCAACCCCCACAAACATAAACATAAACAAAAACATAAACATGCAAACGAAAGTAAGTATTCCATCATCATAAATTATCGCTCTGATCTATGACTGTGACGTCATCTGCAACTAGATCGTAAGGCGTGTGTGTGTGTGTGTGTATGTGTGTGTGTGTGTGTGTGTGTGTGTGTGTGTGTGTGTGTGTGTGTGTGTGTGTGTGTGAGTACTATATTAGATAATCCTAATGTGATCACATAACATATCTAAATATATCAAGTACGTGAGTGTGTGTGTGTGTGTGTGTGTGTGTGTGTGTGTGTGTGTGTGTGTGTGTGTGTGTGTGTGTGTGTGTGTGTGTGCGTGAGTGCTTGCATGCGTTCGTGCGTGTGTGTGCGTGCATTCGACTAACCACACTTACGCTTGCAACCGAGTGCCTGCGTACATGCACTCACCCGTCCTTGCCCATACCAAGACATATGACTCACAGCAAAGCCATTCGCACCGCCCTACACGCAAACCCCAAGCCAGACCGCGGGGCGAGCATCTGCGTGCGCGCGCGGGAGAACACAGGTCTTAGCCAGAGCGATGCGTGCGAGAGGCGAACAAGCAGAGGTTCATGGCGGGGTTCAGTTATCATAACCATAGCCACCTGTGAGGATATTGGCATAAGCCGCGCCCTGCCCACTTAGAGTGACCACTTAAGCACTAAGGGGCGTGGGAGGGGTGTGTCCGGGTGGAGATGGGGCACACTGCATGGGCGGAGGTTGGTGATGATTGCTCGTGTTTTTTTTGTTTTTTTTTGTGATGATTGTGGTGGTGATGATTATGATTGGGATGATTGTGGTGGTGATGATGGGGATGGTGATGGTGATTATGAGGATGATGATGGTGAAGGTGATGATGGGGATGATGATGATAGAAATGATGATTGTGGTGGTGATGATGGGGATGATGATGGTAAGGGTGATGATGGGATGATGATGGTGACGATGATGATGGTGACGGTGATGATGAGGATAATGGTGGTGAAAGGTGGTTGTGATGATTATATTGTAGATCAAAAAGAAAAATAGGAAGAAAGACGAAGGTAAAAGGAAGACGATTAGGAACAATGGAAAGTCGGCGAGGAGAAAGAAGAGGAAGAGGAAGAGATAGATATAAATACAAGTAACAGAATAAGAAGGGAGGAAGCAAAATAAGGAGAACAAGAACAAGAAGAACCAAATGAACAAAACAAAAAGAACCAGATGAACAAGACCAAGAACAATCGAAGAACAAAATCGAGGAGTAGAAAGAACAGTCCAATATCCCGAGCGAGCCAAGCGCAGCACGAACAATAGATCATACTGTGCTTCCGAAACCGTTACAATGTACTTTTGTTGCTAATTCAAACACCCTTTCCTTCGTCCTGTATTTACTATTTCTAGACACATCCGACCCATATTTACAGCAGAAAAAGCATAACAAAATCTAACCTTGTCCTAGATATGAGCCGGGAAAGAGGACGATATACATAAAAAAAAAGGTTTGAAACTATTCCGAGTGAACTAGGACAAATCTCCATTGTTTATGAAACTTACCGGCTGCGAACCTGATGTTTGTAGGATTCAAGGCTTTTTTGTGGGATTCAAGACTTTTTTTCTAGTGCCCTCTGTCCTTTCTATTGCTTAACATATACCATATATATAATTTCCATGTTTTTGGCCAAGGAGAAATGGGAAAATGAAAAAAAGACCGGGGAATGACTGGTTTACTGCTTCACTGTCTCACGAACAAGAAACAGTCAGTAGCCGCGCCGTCAGTTAAAGGGGTAACATTTCAAACGCTTTACTGGTTGACTGTCAGTGAATGGGCCATTAGCAATCATAACCTAAACAATTAGCTCTTTGAACAATCTTTTGTTTTGGTGTTTTAGAAGCCTAACATGGCCTTAGCGGAGCACTAGATTGGCGTATCACTTGCAGTGAGTAATCTTATGATACCTAGTCCCTCTAAATCATGTTACTGCTTTTCGTCTCTTTCTCTGCCTTTCGTCTTTTCTTCTCTTCCCTTTTCGCCTTCTGTGCCCTGTGAGGCTGCGCTGTCTCGTCTTCCCATAATTCACCTCTTACAAGGAGTGTTTTCCTTCAAAACTCCCAGATAGGAGATGAAGAAGGAGAAAGAGGGGGTGGGGGAGGGAGGAGGAGATAAAGTATGAGGCTCTTTGGAGGATGAGATCGAGTGTGAGGGAATTAGAAGGAGAGGGAGGAGTAGAAAGGGGGGGAGAGGAGGTGGAGAAGGAGGAAGAAGAGAATGTGATGGATTCGGGATGAGGAGATGGCAAGGTTGGAGGAAAGGAGTGTGAGTGACTTAGGAGGAGGAGGAGGAAGTCGGGAGGGTAAGGGGATGGGAGGGGGGGGGCAAAGGAACAAGGATTTCCCTCTGGTAAGGTTCTTGCCAAGCTTCCGTCCATAGCAACTTAGAGCCATTTTCTTTCTTTTGCTTTGCAGGCGGACAAACTGGACTTGTTGGAATAATCACGTGATGAGATCAATCATTTATGGAATTAAAGTAAAATAAAATAGAAACATATGCATGACAGAAGAAAATAGTAATAAGGAATATTGTTGAAAAAAAGAAGCAGTACTTTTTTCCCGATCGAACATGTGACGTTTGACAGAAAAGCAAATCACCAAACCAGTCATTGTTCAGGAATCTATACCGTTATTTCCGTGTGCTGTTCAACTCCCGCAATTTCAGTCCTCTCCAATTCAACAACATATTCCCACGGCAACAGGAATGTTACGTAATCCTACGATCGCTGAGACTTTGCGACAATACCCGCATGGGAACACCGTTGTCACTCGACCATATGAGGGCCATAGCAATAAAAGACGTCACAAAAATAAGTGCCTGTAGCTTTTCAGTGGCACTCGGAGGCACTTAACCCCTTTTGATCGTAAGCTGTGATGGAGGGTCAGCCCACACGTACGTACATACACACACGCATACGCACACACGCTCACTCACACTCACCTCAAGTACCACAGTGGCCTGTGTTGTGCTACTTGTAAAGGGGTAGATAAGGTGTGGTCCTACAGTATACGATGTACTGTATATTTGAACACTACCTCTTAAGGCGACTAATATCTTTGACTCATTACCCTTTTCTTATGTATATTCCACAACACTATCCTCTTAAATGGAATATGCCACTAAATATATATATATATATATATATATATATATATATATATATATATATATATATATATATATATATATATATATATGTATGTGTGTGTATGTATATATAATATATATATATATATATATATTATATATATGTATGTATGTATGTATGTCCGTGTGTTGTATTTGAATATTATGCTTCTTGTAGAACGTGCATGTTCTCCTTTTCCCTTTCCTTGAGAGAGATACACACAACATTACTCTCTCTCTTCTACACACTTACGACATCACTCACACCTCTCTCTCTCTCCTTCTCTCTCTCTCTCTCTCTCTCTCTCTCTCTCTCTCTCTGAGAGAGAGAGAGAGAGAGAGAGAGAGAGAGAGAGAGAGAGAGAGAGAGACTCTTCAGTTCTCTCTCTCTCTCTCTCTCCTCTCTCCACTCTCTCTCTCTCTCTCTCTCTCTCTCCTCTGAATTCTCCTATCATCTCTCTGACTTCTCTCGACTCCTACAGGTCTCTGTTCTCTCTCTGTTCACAAACACACTCTCTCTCTCCTCTCCCTCTCAAAGCAACTCTTCTCCTTAGTTGGTTTCTCTTTCTCATCTTTTAATCTAGTCTCTCCCTCTCTCTCCTCTCCTTCTCCATCTCTCAGTACTCGCTCTCGTCTCTCTCTCTCTCTCTCTCTCTGAGAGAGGTACTGTATTTGAATCTCTCTCTCTTCTCTCTCGTGCATGAGAATTCTCTCAGAGACTCGAGACACAGAGACACACACACACGTGCTCACTCAGAGAACACACACACACACACACACACACACACACACCACACACACACACACACACATACACTCACCTTCACACTCACACATCTCTCTCTGCTCTCTTAAGACTCTCTCAGGACCTCTGAGGAGCAGTCTCTCTCATCTCTCTCTGCTCTCGTTTGAACTCTCTCTGGAGGCTTGGAGATATCTCTCTCTCTCTCTCTCTATCTCGTCTCTCTCGTACTGAACTCTCTCTCTCTCTCTCTCTCTCTGCGCGCTGTCCTTTTTGGGCTGGACTATCTTTCACAGACTATCACTATCTCTCTCTCTAGTCTGTCTCTGCTCCTCTGCGCTCTATCTCTCCTGTTACTCTTTCTCTTGTGTGTTTCACATGATCACTCTCTTTCTCTCTCTCTCTCCTCTCTTCTTCTCCTTTCTTCTCTCTCTCTCTCTCTCCCTCTCTTCTCTTTCTCTCTCTCTACTCTTCTCTCTCTCTCTATTCACACGAACATACTTCTCTCTCTCCACTCTCTCCTCTCTCTTTCACACACACCACACACACACACACACTCACACACACCAACACTCACACTCTCTTCTTTCTCCTCTCTTCTCTCTCTTCCAGGTCTCTTCGTTCTAAATCTCTTCTCTCTCGCTCTCTCTTTCTCTCTCTCTTCTCACACAACACAAACATCTTCCACTCTCAGTTAAAAGTCGGAAATGTAGAGACGATAGTAAGTTTGATTGTCGAGTGATTGTCACGTCACGTTTTCCCTTGACTTGACTGCTCTTACTGATGGTCTTGACACTCTACTATGGAAGGGGGAGGCGGATTGGTGCTGATTGGCTGCTTTTTAACCACAAATTTAAATCGTAACGATCTGTGTCAGAGGTCCGGTGTTTATTTTTTTCTCCGCGGTCGACAGGGCTACCAACCATTGCATTCGTTTCGATTTCTGTCACGTTTGAATTCTTTCCTAACAGCAACAACATTTCTCAACGATATTTAAACTTTATTCCTTATCCTGAGCGCACCCAGAGTGCAAGTCCGACCTTCGTCACGGATCCAAAGTTTGAGCAGCGAGAGTGACGAAGCGATGAAGACACGAACAACGCATCCGGATTCACGCGGATTTCGAACCATGAACGCTGTCGCAAAGGCTATAATCTGACAGGGTTGCATAACTGTCACTTGATATATTGTGCCTTCATGCGTTCTTAGAGAGGAAGAATTGAAGATATTCCCTTCGTACTAAATTTAGCCGGTTCCGAACTGGCACGAACCGACACGCATGTTTCTTGGATGTTGTCACGAACGACTCCAATCCTTACAGCGCTTCCGAGAATGACGAAGATTGGTTCTCATTAGTAAGCATGATAATCATATTTATGGCTATTGGCACTATCATTCATATACTCATCTTCAGATTCATCTTTAGTCTGTGTCACTTTTTGCCATCATCACTATCGTTAGTATCATTATCTCAAATGATGAGTATGACGACGATGATGATGATTGTGATAATGATGATGGTGATAATCATTACTATCTTAAGACCATC
>NW_028234405.1:16871609-16874109 GCF_977035675.1 Penaeus japonicus | reverse complement strand
AATAGGACCCGAAGCCAAGTGTCGGACGAATAGTAATCAGCTGCTCTTGTGCGATTGATTTTTATAATGACTGGAAGGATCTTGTTTCTCCTAGGGGTATATTGCAAACTCGAGCATAGGATCCAAAATCATGTAATGCAAATTTGTTTATAGGGATGTGGTAGATACTTTTTCTACTTTATTATCTAATTTTTCGAATATATTTACCAAGTCTACATCATCTGCATTTTTTCGTTAATCGTATAATTATTTATTCTATTCATCTATCTTTACTCAGATATATTTACTAATAGGTTCTGTCTTGATTTACAGCCTAGCAAGTTTAATTTGGTCTTGACATTACTGAATATGATATCACTTTTTTGCATTATTTATCGATCCCCTTGTACGTTGAAGCCAATTAGAACAGACTTTATAGTCGTGTAAATAACGCTTATCGTGACCGTGTTTCTAAGCTGATCGCTTGTCGTCTGTTGTGCACAAGTAACTAACCACCCAACCCCCTCTGTAGCCCCCTTAACCACTCCCCCCCCTATATTCTAGCCATCTTCCCTCCCTTGCATGCAATGAGGACAAGGAGCAAGTGGAAACTAGTCTCCCCGCCTTTTCTGCACGTTGCAAAACATCTATTATTAACCCGACCGGTTCTCCCTCGCGCCGCCGTCGCCGCCATGACACCCGCGGTCGGACGCCTTGAGAGAGGGGTCGGCGGCAGCACCTGACCCTCCCTTGGGGGCGCGGCGGGGGACGGAGGGGAGAGGGGAGCGGGAGAGAGGGAGAGGGAGAGGGAGAGGGAGAGGGAGAGGGAGAGGGAGAGAGAGAGAGAGAGAGAGAGAGAGAGAGAGAGAGAGAGAGAGAGAGAGAGAATCTGTGTGTGTGTGTGTGTGTGTGTATGTGTGTGTTGTGTGTTGTGTGTGTCTAGTGAAGAGAGGAAAGGAAATGTGTGTGTGGTGTACGTGTGTTTGTGTGTGTGTGAGAGAGAGAGAGAGAGATATAGATAGATTGATATTGAGAGGAAGAGAGAGAGAAAGAAAGAGAAGAAGAAGAAGAAAGATAAAATATCGATATAAGAAAACATGAAAAAACAAGATATATCTAACGCAGATAAGTGGTCTGTTAAAAGTAGGAAAAAAATCAAGGAATGCGGAGGGGGGGGGGAGGAAACAAGACGGCGAGGGAGGAAGGTGAGCAAGAATCTCTTCCACACCCTAAGCTCAGTCCTTGCTCCCCTCCCCCTACTCTTCCCCCCTCCCCTCCTCATCCACCTCCCTCCTTCTCATCCGCCTCCCTCCTCTTCTTCTTGTAAGTTCGCATTCTTCTTAGCTCTCTTTACTATCCTTTTTTTTTCTTTCTATATTCTTTCGCGTTTTTTCAATTTTGTGATCTCTACATATGTCTGTCTGTCTTTCTGTCTCTCTCTCTCTGTCTCTCTCTCTCTCTCTCTCTCTCTCTCTCTCTCTCTCTCTCTCTCTCTCTCTCTCTCTCTCTCTCTCTCTCTCTCTCTCTCTCTCTCTCTCTCTCTCTCTCTCTCTCTCTCTCTCTCTCTCTCTCTCTTTCCCTCTTTCTCTCTCCCTCTTTCTTTCTTTAAATTCCTTCCTCCTTACCCTCTCTCTCGTTCTCTGTCTTTTATATTCCTGTTTCTCCATCTATGTTTTATCCCTCTGTCTATTTCTCTCCCTCTCCTAAAATTTCACCAGAAATATCTATCAAGATTCAACATCTGTAACTCTACCTCCATCAATTCCTTTTGCAACCCCCTCTCCCCTTGCAACTCGAGCCTTATCACGTCAACATGCACCTCCGTCTCGATCATCCTAACTTGCAACTCTCATTCTATCGTCTCCATTTACATATGTACCTCGTCTTTTCATCGCTGCAACTCCAATCATTATTTTGGATCTTACAGTCAACTCATTCACGTTGCAAACTCAATTCCACGCCATTTTCATTCCTTCACTTTCATCGCCTTGCCATTTGCACCTTCTCTTTGCACCTGCAACGCAATCCACCTGTATTATGCAATCTGCCTCCTACCCTTTCCGTCTGCGGCCTCACGCAATACCTTCAGCCTCCCTGACCCTCTCCCCCTCACTACCTTATGGGGGGTGGAAAAGGATAAGGAGGGGGGTATGGGGTATGTAGGAGAGGGACAGGGGAGGGCAGGGGAGGAGAGGGGTGGAGAAGGGAGGGGAGGGAGGGGAGAAGGCAGGGGAGGAGAGGAGAAGGCAAGGGAGAAGCGGAGAAGGGTTGGGAGGAGAATGGAGGGGATGATGGAGTTTCGGGAGGGAGGGGAGACGGGAGGCGGGGAAGGAGGAAGGGAGAGATGGAAATGAGAGATGAGGGAGAAGGGGAAGGGAGGGGAGGGAGGAACAGGTAATGGGAGAGGAGGATTGAAGGTAGAAAAACGATTGAAAGGGGAGGAAGGAGATAGAGAAAGGAGAGTTGGAGAGAGAACGTGGCAGAGGAAGGATATGGGAGGGAGGGGAGATGAGAAAGGAAA
>NW_028234405.1:16844109-16849109 GCF_977035675.1 Penaeus japonicus | reverse complement strand
GCCACGGCGGGGGAACCATCCTCCCTGCCTGGTCCATTCACGAGAAATTCTCTTACCCGACATAGAAAAAAATGCTTCTGGAGAATCCACCAAACTTCAAGTTCAACAAGGACGGCTGGCTACTCATCACAAATACTGGAAAAAATTATACGTAAATAGTTTTGGAGCGGGGACAATATACTAAGGAGCCGGTGTGATACACCATGTTCATTTACATTACTCATTAAAATTTCCATGAGACAAAGGTGATGTTGAATTGGATATATAGTTCCTTGTCCTCTAATAGCAAAGCGTAATTATTAGCCGCAATATGGGATTAGGATGGTACTATCGAAAAGTAAATATTTTAAATGTTTTCCGTTAAAAAAATCGTTTTATGAAAAGCAAGAGAATGTGTTCTGTATAATTTGACGAGGTATCCTCTAAGTTATGGGAGGCAAACTACACATCGGGCCGTAGTTTCTGGTCCTGCAGAACGCTCCAATGGGACCAAATCCATTCAGCCATTTACAAGGAATTGCCAACTTCCAAGTAATCCCTCATTTCCAAAACTCCTTTCCAGACGCGCATGTAATAATGTATGTTCTTATCCAGAAATTCCCACCCAATATGGAATTAGCATTTCTCTGAGAACCGCCCTCCCTCCCACTCGTTCCCGTGAGGAGGCAGATGATGAAAGTACTCTCCCCCTCCCCTCCCCCCCTCCACGCCCCTCCATGAACCAACAGGTCAGTTCCCCTTACCCGTTAGGACCCGAACCTGAAAATCGTCTGCCTCAGCTCCATAGGATGTATTGTGAGGGATGCGGGTTTCGTGGGACCCGGGGCGAGAGTAGGTCTTCATAATTGACGAAAATAGTCAGGCATGCCATGTGAGATGAGAACCATAGTTCCAGTATATATGCTTTGTTGTCATATAAATTTTTAAAATTCTGAACAAATATGTTCAGTTTATAATATTCTACCAAATTAATATAAACACAACGACGAAAAAAATATTTAATTCAAAATCTTTGATGATTTCAACGCGACTGAAGTTGGCAATGCTGTCCCGGTAAACATGCTCCGCCCCTCGTGGAGTTTCGGACTAGCATCCGTAAGCTCCAACCAAAGGAGGAAGACGATCCCAGCCTCGGACTCCCAGCTCCGAACCTGACCGCCTCCCGAGGGTTCACAGCGCTCGAGTCCTTTAGTATCCACATGACCATCGAGCGGGGCGATTCTGTGAGAGTGAGATTACGTGTGTGACGGCTTGAACTCTGGCACGATGTCTGCCATCAAATACCTTTCGGGGCTGAAGTCCTATTTGGCCCGTGAAGAGTGTGGAAATGAAAGCAGTGTGTTCCGACTGCACTACCAGTTGACTGTAGTGCTTTTGATCGGTGCTTCCATCCTGCTCACAGCTGCGGAATTCTTCGGGAATCCCATTGACTGTATCACAGGACTCGGGGCGAAGCACGTCATAAACACGTATTGTTGGATACATTCGACGTTTACTATACAAGATTACTATCTAAGGTAAGAATAATATTCAAAACTGATAGAGATTAGAAGTTTCCGAAGGATTGTAGGTGTTTGTTTGGGCCTTTTGTTTAGTCTGCCAACCCTTTTTGTTGTGTTCCCTTGGCCAAGCCCCTTGTACCTTGGCAGAGTTAAACTGGGTTGGGATTTTGTTAGTGTGCTTAGTGTGTCTAGTGTGTCGGAATTTAGGGACAAAGTGCTTTTGGATTATCGGTACTGTGCGTGACAAGAAGTGTAGGTTGTGGTTGCTGTCATTGTTATTGTTTTTCTTAGTGCTTGGAGGTGAGCAGTATTTTGTACCATTTTTTGCAAACTAATTATATTAATGATATCCATGGTCCTGGTGTGCTTGCAATAACATACCGGAAATCGTCCGTCTCAAGTGGGCGTTTGATTTGTTGCACACGCCGTTGAATCTTTGCACTACGTGACGCAAGCATGATCCAGATCAACAAGTTTGACATTTAACATGCATTGCACGTGGTCAGGGCCGTGATGAGCCGCATCCTGGCTCTAGAATCGGTAATCATCGCTGTCATGGATGTGAAGCGCCGCTTGCGGTGGGCGGCGGAGCGGACAATGGCTTTCGAGTGAATTTGTCCCGAATTTGTAATCTGCGGCGCTCTACTGCACTTATTTGATTTTGGGCATGGAAATCCATGTGCCAAGAGACAGCGCTGCCCATACTTACTTATTTAATCTGTTTTCGAATGTAGCTGAAATTCACATGCTGATTGAGACCGATTACCTTTCCTAAATTATCATCGGATAATGGGGATAGCAGCAGGATATATGCGCACGGAGCATGCCTCTTAAGCAGCTAAGAATAAGGATGACAGAATTCATGGCATTTCCTAAGAAGTGAAGAGCCTCCGAGCCCGCTGCTGGACCGCGGCTACGCGCGCACCCACGCTGCTCGCACCTGTTCTGTTTTCCGTTGTTAATTAATTACTTGCAAAAGTATTATGATGTTACATCCCCTCTAACTATCCTTTCATTGGTTATGCAGATTATATCGAATCGATTTTGCAGTTTCTGCATAGTTAATTAATGGTTAGATACTAGATGATAATGATAGCTGCTGTGGGCACTTGTGGTTTTTGCTTTTACTTAATTTACAAACTGCTGCTTCAGCTATGAATGCATATATCTACCATCACTGCTACTGCTTTACTATTATTGCCACGTCCACAACATCAATTATGCTACTCTTAATAAGGACCATTGCAGTCTCCACTACTACTGATGCAGTATTTTCACTAGAACAAATTTAGTTCTGTAAGATGCAGCTCCTTCATCAACAACCTTTGCAGTATTTTACTATTACAGATCCTACTAATGTCATTGTTATTCTTCTATTTTTGTAATTCATCCAACTAGTACTGTTGCATTTATTTCAACTACATTGTAAATAAGTATAAATTACTGTTGCTATTCCTATGGCTATTACCCTAGCAGTTACTTGTAACTATTACCTTAGCAGTTCCTATAACTACTACTATCACTATTATCAGTGCAAATTTTAAATCACTATTACCAACTTGGCTTCTGCACTTCTGTCTATTGCTACTACCTTTCCAGTTCCAGTATCTACTTGATGCATTGTTTACTAATAAAGCAATTCCTACAATTTCCATTTTTGCATTTTTTGATTTCATGCCAATGTATTTATACCAGCTTCATATGAAAGTTCCTTCAACTATTAATGTATATTTCTTCACCACTTTATTCATTGTTCCTGCCATAACTCTTAGTGTGAATAATGTTGGTGTTTTTACATGTTTTGGTGATACTACCACTATCAGCCTGCTGTACCATTACCATTGTGTCAATTTCATGCCAACACCACTACTCTATTAATTTTGTTCTTGATTTTATCGTCATGGATGATTCACAAGGACTTTTTCATTCACAATCATTTCCATCATCACCCTTGTTATCAGTTATCAGTACCTACTATAACCTTCACCATCATCATCCTTAACCACTACCTTCACCATTGTTCCCCTCCCCCTTCTCTCTTCCCCTCCCCCTTCTCTCTTCCCCTCCCCCCTCTCTCTTCCCCTCCCCCCCCCGCTTTCCTCTCCTCCTCTTTTCCTTCCCCTCCTCCCTCTTCCCCCCCCCCCTTCCCTCTTCCCCTCCCCCATTCCCTCTTCCCCTCCCCCATTCCCTCTTCCCCTCCCCCATTCCCTCTTCCCCTCCCCCATTCCCTCTTCCCCTCCCCCATTCCCTCTTCCCCTCCCCCATTCCCTCTTCCCCTCCCCCTTCTCTCTTCCCCTCCCCCTTCCCTCTTTCCCCTCCCCCTTCCCTCTTTCCCCTCCCCCTTCCCTCTTTCCCCTCCCCCTTCCCTCTTTCCCCTCCCCCTTCCCTCTTTCCCCTCCCCCTTCCCTCTTTCCCCTCCCCCTTCCCTCTTTCCCCTCCCCCTTCCCTCTTCCCCTCCCCCTTCTCTCTGGGTGTCCTCTCCCCTTCTCTCCCTCTCTGCCCTTCCCCTTCTCTCTCCCTTCCCCTTCTCTTTTTTTTTTTTGTCCTTGTTTTTTTTTTTTTTTTTGTTGTTTTTTTTTTTTTTTTTTTTTTTTTTTTTTTTTTTTTTTTTTTTTTTTTTTTTTTTTTTTTTTTTTTTCCTCTCTCTTTCTTTTTGTTTTTTGTGCTTTTTTTTTTTTTTTTTTTTTTTTTTTTTTTTTTTTTTTGGGTGGGTTTTTACTGTGGTTGGGGTGGTTGGTTCTTCCCTTCCCCCTTCTCTCTTCCCTTCCCCCTTCTCTCTTCCCTTCCCCCTTCTCTCTTCCCTTCCCCCTTCTCTCTTCCCTTCCCCCTTCTCTCTTCCCTTCCCCCTTCTCTCTTCCCTTCCCCCTTCTCTCTTCCCTTCCCCCTTCTCTCTTCCCTTCCCCCTTCTCTTTTCTCTTTTTTTCTTCTTTCTCGACTCGTTTTCCTTCACTTATTCTCTTTTTTTTTTCTCTTTTTCTTTTTCCCTCTTCCAACAGTCCCTTCCCCCTTCTTCCCCACTCTTCCCTTCCCCCCTTCTCGCATTCTTCCCTTCCCCCTTTCCTCTCATTTCCTTCCCTTCCCCCTTCCCCCCTTCTCTCTTCCCTTCCCCCTTCTCTCTTCCCTTCCCCCTTCTCTCTTCCCTTCCCCCTTCTCTCTTCCCTTCCCCCTTCTCTCTTCCCTTCCCCCTTCTCTCTTCCTCTCCCCCATTCCCTCCCCCTTCTCCTTATCCTCCCCCTTCTCTCTTCCTCTCCCCCTTCTCTCTTCCCTTCCCCCTTCTCTCTTCCCTTCCCCCTTCTCTCTTCCCTTCCCCCTTCTCTCTTCCTCTCCCCCATTCCCTCTTCCCCTCCCCCATCCCCTATTCCCTTCCCCCTTCTCTCTTCCCTCCCCCATTCCCTCTTCCCCTCCCCCCTTCTCTCTTCCCCTCCCCCCTTCTCTCTTCCCCTCCCCCTTCTCTCTTCGCCCCACCACTTCCTCTTCCTTCCCCTTCGCATTTCCACG
>NW_028234405.1:16831609-16839109 GCF_977035675.1 Penaeus japonicus | reverse complement strand
ACTGAAATGGACCAGGAGGAGCGTGTGGACCCCATGATTTATGTCTTCCCCCGAATGACCAAGTGTCACTTCCACAAATTTGGTCCCTCAGGAACTCTGGAGCGGCATGATGCATTCTGCCTTCTGCCTCTCAACATTCTGAATGAGAAGGTTTGTTTTGTGAAGATCAGTTCTACCAGTTAATTGAGTTCTTCTATGGATGAATATGATTAGACATTGAATCTTCAAAGGAAATTGTGAAATGTGTTCTTCCTTTGATTGTTCTGTAAGGATAAATATACATTTTAGAAAGTCATTACCAACCATAGATACCCATTTTAAAAATGCAAACCGAACTATTACCACACTCTATAGAGTTTCATCACACATTTGTATCTGACACATATAGAGGTTTTCTAATGTATCTTGTTCTTGTAGGTGTTCATCATAATCTGGTTCTGGTTTGTGATCCTGGCTTGCCTGCTGGGAGCCCTCATCCTGTACCGTGTTGCCCTCTTCACACTCCCTGGCCTCCGTCCTAGGGCCATGCACAAGCACAACAAGTCTGTTTCCCTAGAGACTGTACAAGCTATCACAAATAAGACTTCCATTGGAGACTGGTAAGTATTTGTTTATTGCATTTTTTAATCTGAGAAACTTGTATATGAGGACAATTTTTCAGTTACTGTACTTTTATGTTACTCAAAACTAAAATTGTTTGTTTCCCATCTTCCCCAGGTGGATCCTGTATGTATTATCAACGAATATTGACCCCCTTATCTACCGTGACATCATGACTACCTTGGCCAAAGAGATTGAGACTGCAAACAGCAACAATCCTTACAACAGCGCAGGGTTATACTCGTCATCATCTGTATGAATGTTAGAGGACATGGATTGAGGGCTGTCACTCAGCTGAAGGTGTAATAAAGACTTTTTATAAAGTAAAGGACAAAACAACTGGGGCCTTTGAACTGTTTTCTGCCCACACTTATTTTCTTCCATTGGGCGAGTGATGGCTAAATTATTTCAAGTACTTTTGTTTTGGTGCTATGTATGGTGTGCTTGGGAACAGTTACTGGTATGTGTCATTTCATTTACTGATCCTTGCTTTTGATGAACTTATCAGTTTTTAGAACTTGCACAGAGAGGGACGTGAAACCCATGGAAATATTTTTATTTATTTTTTAAAATCTATGCAATGCACCGATCCTTCAGCTGATCCATGATGTGACATTAATGTTCTCATGTTTCAGTTTTTCTAAGATTTAGTTCTCCTTACAATAGAGGTGGACTAGCCATGTTGCATGAGGGTGACAGCCACCAGTTCCTGTCTTGAATTGAATATATCTAGATTGTTTTTCCTCTATCAATGGACTAAAATCTGTTAGTACTTTTGTGTTGTTGAAATACGAAATAAGCCTTGATCTTTGATGTTGATGTATATGTGCTTTTACGTCTAAAAGGTCTTCAAATATTTATTTATTCTTTATGTGTCAAGGTAATGCACTATTATATTCATTCAGCATTGATCTGCATTTTTGCTGGATAGCCTCTTTTCAATTACTAAAAATAAATGTAAATAGATGTTGGCATTTTAATGTTATCTATCAAGACTGACAGTGTATGATTTACTGAATGACAACTTTGCTGGTCAAAGATACTTCTTAAAGTGCCATTATCTAAATTGACGCGAGAGCATTTAGTTACTAAATAACAACGCAAACAACTTGATTATGTTGTGTAATGGCAAACCATGTACTGTAACAATCATGCTCTCTAAGGAAGCAGCTGTTCTTTTATGGATTGAAAACTTATAAATCTTGACTTGGCAGGAAAGATTGTATTTCCTATACTCTAGACTGAAGAAAGGAGTTTTATTTGTGAAAGGCTTTATTTGAATCTTATTTCCCCTCCCCAGTTGATAGATATATCACAATAAGTTGTCCAAAAAGTGCCAAGTGAGAATCGGGTCTATCTGCTCACGTGACTGATTGTTGGATGAACCAGATCAGGTCGTTTGGAATGTGCAGTTAGAGGACTTCTGTTTGTGATTTCACTGTATAATACAGTCCTAAGGTTAAGATATATTTTGTATTATGTAAGGTTCATGTATTTTGTAGCTACATTAAAGAGATTTTTATAATTAACTATGTTATTTACCTTATTTTAAAACCAAGGTAGTGCACCAATGATTATTTTCTTTAGAAGAAAAAATTACCAATGCTGTCTTATTGCTGTCATTTATAATGACTACACAGTAATTTATTAGGCAAATTTGATACTAGCAGCAGCAGTAAAGAAATATATTAAAATGGTACTTTCATCTAGATTGCAGTTCTGTAAGCATTGATGGAAAATCAATTACTTCAATTTCAATGCTGATATATATTTATCTTTATGCTTACACAGAAAAATATTGAGAGAATACTAGATAAAATGCAATACATAAGGTTACATTTGAAGTAGTTTATTTCATCTTGATTGCCTTTTGTCATCTGTCCCAGATTATCAGTCACTGATTTACTTTATAGTCCATAGAATCAGAGTCAAATGGGCCAGTAGGAATTTATTTGGTGTATGGTCATTTGAGCCTTGTGAATTTAGATAATCTTTTCAGAATCCAATGACCATGAATTGTCACCAGGATGCATTCATCTGAAACATATGCCCTTTATTTAATACATGAATTAAGTTGTCCTCTGGAACTTTGGTGATCTTGCTTTGAAAGCTATTTTATATATATTTTATACACATATTTCTATTACACTATAGTTACTGATTGCTTTTTGTGTGACTAAGTAACAGGCCATGAAAGATTAATGTAATTTCTGTTTTATTCATAACAATATAGATCCTTGTGCCACTTCCAATAAGTCTGGTAAAAATGGGAGGATATATCTATTTATTCTAAAAAGATATGGTTCCAATAATATACCCATCTCCGTAAATCCAAGACTTGAAGTTTGGAAGAAGAGTGAGCACATGCATATTCACCAGATGCACTCAAAATATTCCATAAGCTATTGCATGAACATGTGAAATTAAAGTCATACATGATGTAATGTGTGCATAATCATCTTTTATTGAACAACTATTTGCTTTAAGGAAAAATTATTTTAAATGATGGCTTAGATTTTCTTTTAAGGTGGACAATTTTCTCATAACCAGTTTCTTTAATGTTGGATGTATTCGCAACATGAGTTTTTACATTTATGTTATTTAGGAGTCATAAGAACTGGAAATAGCTGCTGTTTTTGTTTTCTATAAAAAAAAAAGTTTCAGGTATAGATAGTCGCCTGAATAAGAAAAAGTTTTAGTTGAAATGCATTTTTAATAGTCATACCATAATATTCAAAGAAGGAAGGTTTTGAGAAGATAATTCTATTACACAAATACTTCAACCCACAATATATATGGCTGGTACATGCACCATTTCTGAGTACTATAAGAAAATACCAAATGATGGCTTCTAGTCAGTACAGAACAGCTGCTGATTTAATTCTCAGAAATATTTGAAGAAATTAAATTAACAAACAGAAGGTAAATGGATTCCTAGCTTCAAATATTCTCCCTTATTGTAGCCCATCCAACACAAGGAAATATGTCCACACAAATATGCTAGATTCCCCAAAAACAAAAACCCAAGCTGAAAATCATATAAAAACTCCACCTGTTTGAGCTATTGTATTGTGGCCTGCTATAGCCATAAGAGCACTGTGTTTTAATGATCAATGATCATTCATCAAGCTTTGACATTAAACATGTTTCCTTTGGATAACGTTAAATCTTCAACTCGTGCATTTTCTTTTTGTTATGATAGATCTTAAACAACTTCAAGAGGATCCCTATCCTTTTCTGACACGATTACGGTTATATTCTGTTCAAACAAGGATTGGAGACGTGGTTGAAGAGTCTTGAGATATCCACGCTCACAGTTTGAATGGTCAGTGAGCACCACGGAAGGCCTCTGGTGAGTGGCATCAAGAACCTCGTGGTGAGACATCTCCCCAGTCAGCCACAGGTCAGCTTTGGTGCCACGTAACACGGATGACCCTGAACCAGCACACACTGCAACACTCTGAATCACTGAATCTGTTCAACAATGGAAAAAATAATTACTGATCTGCAGCGAAAAAAAGTTAAAAAAAAATAATTATGCATCATTTATTCGACTCATCTTGTGATGCACAGTTACTACTGTTTGAGAATTTGCTGTGAATTATTGCCATGTAGAACAAGTCTGTTCATTAATGTGGATCCTCAAAAACTAAATACTTTACAACAAATTATACATGAAATTTTTTGCCTCTGATATCCACGCTCGTCTTTTTTCCTTCAGAAAAAGCTGTTCTAGACATAATGACTCCCATTTTTTTCTGTGAAATTATACCGACATAAACAATGCAGTCATATATAGTGTGATTTGATTATAATTAAGTAGAAGTTATTTTCAATATGTTCATATCCATTATTTTCCCTAAAAGCAGTAGATTACGGTGACTGTTTCATAGGTCTCAAAATTTCTAAGGGAGCTGATCCCTTTAACCCGCCGGGCTGTTTCGTCTTTTATGGCATCAATGCCGGGGCTCTCGAACGCATAGGCCTAAATCAATTATATCATCGGCGGCATATGACGGCACCCACGCTATCATATTACATAATCGCCGTCTGTGGCCGGCGGCCGGCGGTATTGGGTTAAAGTAAAAGTGGAATAAAAAAAAAAAAAAAAAAAAAAAAAAAAAAAAATCAAAAGGCGAAGAAAAAGAAATACTAACTCTGCGTTGCTCCATGAGCAAGAGCCAATCTGACATGCGGAAGGCCCAGGTGCGTTTTTATCCTGCTGATAGCTTCTGAGATGGTCATTGGTCTCAACAACTCACATTTTCTTCCCATTCCATGACCAACAATTGGGACCTGAAATAACAAACATGTCATAATTATATTAATTATTTTCACCAAGATTACCAATAATTATTATCAGTATAAATCCTTCTGAGACGGGCCACATCTGAAGATGTTTGGCCAGGGGTGGGCATCTTAACCCATTGTGGATTCACGTCATGACTTGTATAACGCAGGAGCTTTGGCCTGATGATGGGCATCATGATGTGCATGACATTTGGAGATTTTGGATCACTGTTATTTTATTGTGCTATGAGCAATAATTGAGTGATGATGACAATTGCAGTCATAATTACTATAATTACCGTAATATTATGCAAAATGGGTTTCACATAACATCCAAAACTTAGAAGGCAGCACTTTCTTTAAGCTCCAGCAGGAAAGAGAGCCTTGAATGGCACCCATTCACAATCTCTATCTACATAGAGCAATATCTTCATGGGGTGATGGTACACAGCAAGCTGCTGACCTCTTGCTCCAAAGTACCACCAATGAAGGAGGTGTAGGAAGAACAGGATGAGGAAGGTGACTCAAACCATGCCCAGTGCCTACACTGTGCCCCTGTGCCAGTAGAGATGCCTTTTACTGTGGCACTTGCAGACATAAGTACAGGTTTCCACCCTCTTCCCTACCTCTTCATGTTATCTTCATGGTTCTATGTTTTGTATTCGTTCACAACAGTACATGAATATGATAAGACACATACAAGTTTTTCAATACAACAAAACACACAAAAAATAAAACACAAAACTGGCTCTAGCTTTATAATGAATGACTGAAAAAGAGTGGGAAAAGTCAAATTATGTTGTCTGAAGCAGCCTCGCTCTGAAATAGAGCCCATCCTGGAGATTGGATACGTGAATCTATCCCTCTCCACAATGGGGTAAGATGTTGCATTTTCTTTCATTTTCTAGACTTATGGTATACTATATGAATGTATGTATGATCTAATAGCAAAGTGATACTAATATACATTTGGTATGATGCACTAGTTAGACAACTAAAGGAATAAATTGCTTGTATTTTGAACAAAGAAATGCAGTGCAAAAGTGATCCGACCCCATGAAAAAGTCCATTGCAGAAGGTTAACCCATAGTGGACAGCTGTCAACAAGGTACTGATGGTTGAGTTTTGGTCCTGACAATGATTGTCAAGGCATGGTTGACGATAGTCCGCAAGGGTAGTTTGATGGTAGGGGAGAGTAGCACACTGTTTCTTAATTAATGGTTATTTTTTGTATTTGTTTACTTTCATAAGCAAATAGTGAAAAAATAATATGGGGTTTTGATGTCCCATAAAACAATAACACTGATATTGATGTCAGTCATATCCACAGGTCAAGTAAGCAAATCTGTTCCCCCACCTAACAGGTTAATTATCATTTTTTTAGATGATCAAATGTCACTGTAACACAGATCACAATACTTAAACCACTGAGAATAGGCATCATGACATCCATGATGGCGTTCAATAGGTCTAAAAAACAGGTGTCAATGCGTACATGACGCGGCATCGGGATCTGCTCACAGTTGAAGCACACAGTCATTCAGCATTATGGCTATAAATGTGCTAGCTCCAGTGCTACAGGGTCCAAAGTCAGCCTAAACCGTAGACTGCTCATCCTAACTGACAGTTAGGTCATTAGGCAATGGGTCAATAAGAAAATTCAAAATTAAATCAACAACTAAATGGCCAAATGAAATTCAAAAAATGTAAAATAAAGACAACAAAATAAGGAATTCATTCTAAAACATTTAAGTCCTAAATATATAATAAAGCTTAAAGTAACAAGATCTTACTTTCTCCAGTTTTGAGATAGTCAGCAGTTGAGTGGTGGCTAAATCGAGGCTTATGATGGATGGTAAAGTACTCTCATTGCACAGAATTTCAACAGATTTGCCATTGGTCCTGAAAAAGCATAAAGGATTAATAATTAATAAAAGCAAAAAGAAGAAAGATAAAAAAGATAAAAGGTAATGGGTAAAGATAAAGAATGAACAAATTTGGAAATAAAGAAACAGAAACGAAGACAAAGAAAATGGTGGTGAATGGAATATCAACACACAATATATATCAACATCTATATTTATGGTTAAATCTGTGTTTATCACATTGCGTTCTTGGTGGAAAGCTTTAAAAGAAAAAGGTATCTTATGGATGGGATCCTAGATTATATATCTATAGATATGTAACTGTTTTCTAGATTTATCCCACTGTTAGTAAATGAGAGGGAAATAAATATAATACTACTTGTCTAAACAGGTTTGGATGTTCTGATATTTCTTTTATTAGTGTCTGATGAACATAAAGTGTTAATCTGTTTGAACTTTAAGTACTGAAAAACCTTACATTCCAGAGGTGTTATCTGGAGGCAGAGCATAGACACTGTTGGGTGTATGACAATGAAAATGTGATACAGCTCAAACAAAACCAGCTGTCACAGAGAGACCCGTGTCTTTGTGGTGTCCCATAGAAAAAATAGTCTTTACAATTATTTGTTTCTTCCTATAATAAAAACACTTTTAAGTTCATTGGACGTTCAAGGCCTATGACAGTTTATATCAAATAGTATATGTGATTTTATCTAATGCCTGAGAATATATCATCCCCATGATA
>NW_028234405.1:16799109-16819109 GCF_977035675.1 Penaeus japonicus | reverse complement strand
GTTCCTTTTCTGGCGTGGCTACTCCTTCACTGTTGCCTGGTAGGTATTCCTGCCAAATCCTTACAGTGCGGTCATCTGAACACGAAGCCAGTCGATGACCGCTGTTGTCAAAAGCAAGGCTCCACACTGTTGATTCATGTCCATTAAGGGTGCAGAATACACCCCAATCATCGCTTTCTTCTCTGTAAAGCTTAATACTGTTGTCATATGATCCTGATGCAAGGACTTCTGCATTGGGGTGGAACACAACCTTTTTCACATCCTGGGTATGAGAAGGCATCACCGACACACACTCATAGTCATCATCCTCTCCCACTTCCCAAACCCAGACGGACTTGTCTCTTGAGCACGTGGCCAGAAGAGAGCCTGATGCAGACCATGCCACACTTTTCACTTCATTCTCATGACCTTCCAATGTGGCAGTGCACTCAATATCACTGGTTTTACAGTCCCATATGTTAACAGTGGCATCAAAGCTGGCCGATGCAAAATAATTACCACACGGAGACCAAGACACATGTCGCACAGTGCGTGAGTGGGCCTCAGAGAGGACTTCCTTGCTAACCCAAGTATCGCCTTCTTGGTTCCATAGCCGGATTGACCGGTCTGAACCACACGAGGCTAGAATAGTGCCTTTGGGGTTCCATGTAACACTCCATGCACGATCCTTGTGGCCTGTCAGTGTTGCCAAAGAAGTGGCCATCCTGCCTTCCACCAGTCTGTAAGTAGAAAATAAGCCAGTCATGTTGACGCCTTACTTTTCTTGTTGAGCACATCCATCTCAGAGTACTGTTGTTAACTTTTCTCTTTTCCTAGAATTGGCTCTCCAGGAACCAAAGCTTTTTCTAATGAAGCTCATTATTAGAGAAATAAATAAAAGACAGGGAGAGAAAGGGGGGGGGGGCAATCAGTGATTCCCAAGCATGCATGCTGGTAGATACAAAATCTTGAATCAATTTAAAAGACATCACGAATGTGTATGTTACCAAATCCAATCATCACAACATTCTTAATCAATTTGTATCTATTTCTTCTACCTTAACATCAAATAAATAATGTGATCTTAACAATAAATATCATCTAGTGCTATGAAAAAAAAGTCTTTACAAAAGCAAGTGATTTTTTTTACTTCTGACAACATAAACATGACAGCTTCTCTGACTCTTTCCATCAAAGGATCTTCTTTGGAATCTGTTTTGAATTTGACTGTATAGCTCAGGGTTATGGAGTCAGAGGCAATTATTAGGTTTAGAGTAAAGAAACTAATTACAAAAAGAGAAGCTGGAGTAGGAGCACCATAAACTGAGGAGTCAGAATTGAAGCTGGAGTCAAAAGTTTTGTGTACCCACTCCATAGCCCTAATTTAATTTCTCCAAATCATTTCCCAGTCTAACATTTCCTTAACCACCGCCCCCTACAAACACACACATATGACTGTTTTATACACACTCTAGAGTAAGGTTTCTCAACCTGAGGTCCACAGGAAGTTTTCCAGGAATACTTAGATGACTGATGAAAAAAAATATAGATGGTTAAATACTTTTTGCACCAAACAGGGACCTTGGACAGCCTTCATTCCACATTGAAGGTCAGTACTAAGTGTCCATAAAGTAACTATAACATCATGTGTAGTATTATCATAAACTGTTTGTAATATTTAAGCTTTTGTTTGATAAATTCACTTTAATTTGAATCATTTGATAATATCCATTAAATTTGTATATTGGATGAGTCTTAACCCATCCACGACGGGGGAATTCTAGCCTTGAATGTCACAATGCCGGGGCATTCGAATTATTAGGCCTAAATCAATACTGTGCCGCCCGGCCACTGGGCTTTTGAATGAGAGGTACAGTACTGTACCACCCGTCCAGAGTGGGTTAACATATTATCCTTCTATATTTGGTAAGATTAACCCATTGCCGACGGGGGATAGATTTGCTTACACAGGCTACAGGATGAGTTTTATTTCTGATCGAGGCAGCTTCTGCAACATAATTTGATTTTTCCCACTCCCTTTTAGTCACTCATTGTAGAGCTAGAGACATTTTTGTGTTTTGTTTTTTTGTGTGTTTTACTATTTTTAGAAATTTATATCTGTCATATCACAGGCTCCATCAATTCTGCAGTTGACTAAAATTGTAGTTCAGGGTCAATATCAACTCTTTTTTTTTTCTTTATACTCAGTGTGATAGAAGTATTACTGTTTTAGGGGGACAAAAAAACAACTTTATTTTTTCGTATTTCTGTGCTGTCACGAACAAACACGAAACTTATAACCATCCAAAATGAAGAGGTTGGGAAGAGGAAGGAAACTTGTGCTTTTGACAGTGAGTGCCAGAATAAAAGGCATCCATACTGGCACAGGGTCACATTGTATGCATTGGGCATGGTGTGAGTCACCTTCCTCCTCTCGTTCGGTCTGCACATCTTTCATCTGCGGTACTTTAGAGCAAGAGGTCGGGAACTTGCGATGTGCCATCACTCTACAGAGATAGTGCTTGCTAGAGACCGTAGATGGGTGCCATTCAAGGCTCTCTCTCCTGCTGGTGCTAGAAGAAAGTGGTGCCATCTAGGTTTTGTAAGTGAGTTGAAAACCATTTTGCTTATTATTACGGCAATTATAATAATTCTGACTGCAATTGTCAACATCACTCACTCATTACTTATAGTACAATAAAATAACATAGTGATCCAGAATCCCCAAACGCCATGACGCCCATTGTCAAGCAAGAGGTCCTGCGTCATGTATGACAAAAAAACACGTCATCCGTCGTTAACGGGTTAATGGGGGTACAGGTAGATGATCTCATAATTCTGGGGGTACTTAATGGGAAGAAGGTTTAGAACATCTGTTCTAGAGTACCTGTAAGAACTTGTGGTGTTGTGTCTCTCTTCCAGTGTCTTTGTGTGTCTGTCTGTCTGTCTGCCTGGCAAAAGAAAAGTGTCTGGAAAGTTTTTACAGATCTTATTTCCTGTACCACAAGGAGAATGTGGCTGATTGGTCCTAATTTCCAAACCTCCCTAGAAAATCCCTTTGGTCCTATTCCTTTAATGCACATGAACATGCCTGGCCACCTGCAAGAGGTCCCGTATCTTCAACAATTATCTCTATGAATCATTTTTTTGTAAAATCTGTTCACATTATATGTGCTGTGCTACATATTGTTATATTTTCTTTATTTTCTGATCCAACAGCTTTGTATATTCTACTTATATGTATAAGTATATTGTCATTAGCATAATCATAATAGGAAATTATCACCATCTATAAACAAGAATTGCAAATGTATATTCCTCTCAACTCTAATTTATGAAACCATCACAAAAGAGATTCTGATTGAGGTACTTTGCCATCAGAATACGATATTTCTAATGCTGTGGGTATAAACAATAGAGGGATGGGGAAAATGTCTTCTCCTTGCTTCTGGCTGTACAGACAAGCCCAATGATCCTTTTCCCAAAAAATCATCACTAAACTCGAGTTTAGGTTGCCTTTTGAAAGCTGCAGCTCTGAAACTAGCACTGTGAATCGTAGAACTTTACAAATGTGAGTGCACTTCAACAATGTGCAATTTCCTATGACATGTCATACTCGCATTGACACTCATCACTTATGCCTAAACTTGATTGTTGTGTATGTCTTGAGGTCTGTCAGGTTGAAGATAAAAAAAACTCTTCAGATTATAATACGAAATACAGTGGATAATCAAACAGGTTTTGGACCTTTTCAAATGATGTTTTTCACTGTAACCATTTCTTGAACCAAATAAACATGTATGTGAACTTTATTCCAGAAAATTAGAAAAATACTGATAAATAAGCAAGTCTATAAATTAAAATCATTAAAACTAACAACTGGTCAGTAAGGTATGAGTAAAAGTGAAGAATTTCACAGAACAAAATACACTGTTTCAACAATTTAACAACAGTACTCTCTGGAAGAACAAGTCAAGCAGGAATATTGAGATCATCAGAGTTGAGAGGTACTGTTCATATAGTTTTAAACTTTCCAAGGAAAAAGGCTCCAATGCTAACAGCAGTACCTCTAGCAACTGAAAGAAAGCACTGCTACATGATATTACCAGTCCTTGATAAATCTGAGCTTGATTAATATTGCTAATGCACCTGCACTTCTGTCTCAAACCTAGCATTAACTGTAGCAAGTCATTCCTATTAATGCTCTTGTAAAGAACAACAAACATCCACAACTTATCTTTCCAAGTGCAGAGGCTGTGGCAATAACTTGATACTGTGCCACTATTGAGTTGGACTTAATATTGTAGGGCTTTATCACATATCATATCAAGTTTCACATAGATCTGAATAGAACCTAACCATTTAGGTGACCTAGCACATTGCGTGCACAGCATTTGTGGTTGCCTCTGTGCCTGTGAGCTAAGGGCATAAACTTTCACCTCACACATTTTGGCAGGCAGAATAGAGCATAGACTGGTTCTTTATATGTTGATAATTCTCCAGGGTGCATTAGTGATATATATATGCCATATTTCAACCAATAAACTTTCATGCAATAGCACCTCTTCCTGCTTTCTTCATGTGATATCTGCCAAATCCAAATAATTTGGTGTGAAACACCATCACATAATAAGCAAAGTGAAACTGTTCTTATTATACCTGGCCTATTGATGTAAGGTGATATTTGATTAGTTATTGTCATTGGATGAATTGCACATTCAGGGATTGTTCTGGCCAAAGAGTGGCTCTTTTCCATACAAATGCATATCAGTTAACCCATTAGCAACGGATGGCATGATTTGCTGCAAAGGCAGAGTCAGTCATAGATGTGGATGGCACCGTGCCAGACAATGTAAACCAGCCATCCTACTGCACAAATATTTATCTAAAACCGTGACCAATGGGTTAAAATACTAACACAGTAACTGAACTTTTATCACCAGTAAATGAATGTTGGAAAAGCTCTCACAGGTATCATATGCTAAATAAAAACACCCCAAAAACATTGCATTCAAAATTCCCGCAGAAAATCGCTTCGTACTACAGTAACTGAGATTGCTATATGTGTGGTAGGCCATATGGGTGAGTAAATTGAAGAGTACCCACATATTTTGTATCTTTATTTTACAGTAGACAGATATATGCAATGTTACATGTGACTTCTTAGTAGAAATCAACAAGATACCAATTTCTGATAGGTGATTTATCAATTTTATGCACACTAGACATCACAAGGAAGCCGTCGATACCAATTTCGAAGGGTTTTATGACACGGACCTATTCTAGAAATTGACCGCGTATTTCATTTGCTTTTGTTGATAAATATTCAGACGAGTTAAATACCACAATATTGGTATCCATGGATTCCTCTCACCCTCTACTATTCAGTTATGGTGAGCATGACTCAGAATTTGAACTCTATAACCCAAAGTCTTGGTCACAATAGCAGGGGAGGCCATGAAAAAGATCAGGGAAATTGCAGGGTAAAATGATAATGATGATAACTGATAAATACACAAATCTCTAAATCAAACATTGCAATGACACCTACATGCCACAATACCCTGCAGTCCCATCAAGGTGGTCCTGATGTACGGTGCACAGTGCACAGGCAGGTACCAACCCTAGGTTAAGAATAAGGATAAGGTGGGATGAGAGGTTGGCATGCTATCCATTGCGCTATCCTAGTGGCTACCCTAGGTTAGGTTAAACAGGTAGTTGACATCTAGTGTATTCTTGACTTAAACATGTGCATATTACCAATTAGATATTTACCTCAGTATCCATGGTCTCCTTCAAGCTTCCCCTGCTATCGGGACCAGGATTGTGGGCTATAGGGGTCAAGTTGCAGGTCATACTCATTACATCTTAATAGTGAAGTGTGAGAGGAAACCATCCATACCAATATCTCGGTAATTAGCGACGCAGCACTGTTCTGACTATTTAACCTTTCATAGTCTCAACAAAGCCAGGACAGAAAGAGACTGCACGCAAATTGCAAGTTACCCAACCAATGCTTCGTGTAAGATCCCGAGGAAAAAACAACAACAAAAAAACAGAGAAAACTATACACTGCTGATGGTTTTATCCTATTACCATTCCCCTTACGATCCCATACTATCCATAAACAATATCTGAATTACATAACACCATCATAATGGTGAAGGTATAATTCCATGAAGAATCTTATCTGTAAGTCATGCTTGCTCCCCAAACTTTGTTTACATAAAAATATAAATATAAAGTTTTAACAACATTTATAAATGACATTCGATAATAGAATAACTACAAAGTTTTCAAAAACCTTATCATCTAATAAGTAATAAGTGTAAAAACACAGCTTCTTACCCGAATTGCAAAGTATTTTCGCCGACTTGCGTGCCTCCGACTCCCTTTGCCTCGTATGACAGCACGAGGGAGAACGTAGCTAATATTTATTTTTTCTTTTACATCAGATTACTTGTCTCTGTTATAATCTGATGTATATTATATCATTAGTATTTCGAAATTTATTATTTTCTTCGTTGGTGCTTCGTTGTTTATGGTAAAAGTATATTCTGATAAATATGCTTTACAATTTTCCTTTGAGACTTTTCATATGAGTATCGTTGGTATTTGATATATAAATAATGCGCTTAATTCTGGGTGATGTTAAAGACTAAATATAAAATGTTATGAATATACTATTATGAATATAGCCCACAATAAAAGCGTCGTTGGTTGCCATGACAACTGCTCGACCCTGCACAGGCAACGCGAAGCAAATCGTATATTTTGATTTTGATCGTAAATAGTATCCTAGAAATATATCCAACAAAATGAAGGTGAGTCACAAGTTAAACACGCTCCATTTATACATGTGTGTGGAAATGTCCTTACAGTTAAATGGTTCTATATAGATCATATATATACGAGTCTTTACCCAAACCCAATTTCATCATGAATTTTAAATGTCTCAATAAACTTTATTCCTGTACCTTTTGAACTTTCAGGTCATCTGTACCCAACGAAGAGCATAAATTTGAAGTTGGGTTATTGACAAGTTTTCACAGGTACCATACAGAAACGAGAAAAAAGGATAGCGTATATTCAAAGATAAAGAAGTTATTTGTTACGATTTCTTTTTTGGTGGCCGAAAACATGCCCAGTTCGCCTCTGTCTTATTTTCATATTCGGATGAATATATACTTTTTTATTTTGGTCACGACAGACTTGCTTCTTTGTTGTGGCTTTGTTGTTTGTATATCCATTGCTTTTGTGGTCTGGCTTTATGTGTCTTTGCATTGTGACTTTTGATGCAACACACGAAGGAGCTTTGTGCAGATATTGTTACGCATTGCATGGCAGTAGTATGAATAAATATATAAAAATAGAGAGTCGGATAGATAGATAGTTCTATAGATAGATAGACAGATACATAGATGGACAGGTAGACAATTAGACGCGTAGATAAATAGATAGATAGACACAAACAGATACAAAGACAGACATACACATAATTTTTGTTTGTTTGTTTATATACACAGACAGACACACATTCCCATTCTGATACTTACCCTTGTGGTATATATTGAATGTGTGTGTGATGGGATGCGAAATATTCGTCAGAATTCGTGTCTGGTGTTATCTTGAGCATGGCTTGTATCATAATGGACCACGTATGTTGTGTTAGCATGATCACCGAAAGACTAGATGTAATCTTAGTTCATCATATTAACCCTTAGAGAAAGTGAGGCTTTTAGAACATCGATCCAAACCTGCTCAGTATCTGTATATGTTAGTAATGTAACGCAATGCACTTCATTTTCATACCAGATACGCTGACTCCTATGACGCGCGGTTCTAGACCGGTGCACAGTAGCGTAAACCTTTACAGATCCGTGTTAAGAAAAGACACCGTTAAGAAACATAGTAGCGTTGACCAAAGAAAGTGGATGGCGACTCCGAATCTTTCTTAATTAAGTAGCACCCAAGTATGACGTAGCATTTTGAAAGTAACTTCTCACGTAATACGTTTCCCTCACAAGTGTCACACAGGACGAAAAGGTGACACAGTAGCCCAGCCACATGGTAGACCAGCATAGCACGTAACACATCATGGGCGAATTAATTAATAACCTTATGAAAGAAAATAGACGGATGCGCGTCCAGTCTGACTCTCCCTTCATTTATTCTTAATTATCGTATCAGTAAATTGGCTAAAAAGAATCGTAACCATCGTTAGAAGAGGCAATATGAGGCGTGTAAGGCTACCACATCAGTATGAGTATTTTGCCGTTACTAAACACTTGTATTTTGAACTCGACAAACACAACACATGCTTGTATTTTGAACAGCATAACCACGAAGTATATTACTCTAAAGTAGATTTCATGCTGTTATTTTAGTATTGGTTAATAAGTGTAATATAGGCTGCAATTTAGCTCTCGTTATGCTAACAGATATTAACACTTGTAGTCTAGATGCGGTTGAAAAATTACAATCTTGCATATATACATACACAAACACAGCTCACACACACACACACACACATACACACACACACACACACACAAACACACACACACACACGACACACACACACACACTTACAGACACACACACATACGACATACACGACACACACGACACACACACACACACACACACACACACACGTGCGTTAAAAGTAAACAAATACACATTGAATCGGATGAAAAAATGAGTTAATGACACACATAATTGCAATTTAGAATTCTAGGTAGTTTGGCCATTTTTCACTGTTATATCGAAAATATACGCGGTTGGATAGTTTGGAAATATCCATGGTATATTGGCTAGAGTGTAAACATTACATAAGGCCTTGGTCATTATGAATAATTCTAACATGAACTGCTAATCCTGTTCTTAAAGTCATGCATGGACATCCTAATGGACCTAAGTGAATACGGTCCAGTCTGATTGTAATAACAATCAGACTTTAAACACAAAATTTCCAAATACTAAACAATGGAAACGGTGAGCAAGAATGATTTAGATAGATAAGAAAAGAAACTAGAAATGCCTGTACATGCAAGCACCCAATCACATGTAGTCCAGAACTTAGCTGCCCGAACACAGAGTAGAATGAAAACGTAATAAAACGCTATGAAATCACAAAAATGTTTATTCAAAATATGATATTTACATAAACGAGAGTTAGCCTTTTATATCATTTGATTTTCTCTTTGTCTTAAACAATCATTCTAATGATAAACATTGCTTTTGCTGCTTCAAAAGGTTGATTATAACCATGTAACATGTTCCTGCGAGAGCAAGAGAATTTTTTACTAGTACCAATATTTTATGTAAGCTACGCTTTTATCGATTAGAGTTTTTCTAATGCTGCTTGAGCTTCCGTTTAAAGAAGAGAACAAATCACTATAAAGGGATGGTTATAGTGAAATATTAGTGATAAAAAATAAAACTGAATTAATAACAAGTGATATAATACTAACCATGATCTGAAACAATAATATAAAGCAAATAAGATGTACAGTAATTGGCAATAGGTTTATCGATACTATTTCTCAGACGTCAACTGTTGTAATTAGAATATCAATCATGCTCTTAAACAGCTAATTAACATATGAATTGTGCTCGTAAAGAGTTAATTACCACACCAATCGTGCTCTTAAATAATTAATTCACCGGATCTTAAAGTATATGAGCTAGGGTGATGGTAGGGCGACATTCATATTTTTTTCCTTATTTTTTTCTTTCTTTTTCTTTCTTTTCTATCACAACGAGTTAAGTGAAAATTATAATTATTTTATTCTTTTTGATGTTTCACGATTTTAGTGAAAATCATAATTCTTTTTTTTTCTCTCATTTTACCTTTTTAGTGATTTGTAACGATTTTGCTGAAAATTGAAAGTTTTTTTTTCATAGTAATATATAATGATTTTAGTTCTTAAGCAAACCCACCATCATTCTAGCTATGAATAATGACTTTGTATGATCAATAAGCATGTTAATTCCAATCAAATTATAACCATATCTTGGTAATGAAAATGCTGATAAATAACAGGAAGAATATTCTTTAAAAATTAATACAGACAAGAACAATCGTAAAGGTAATAATAATATTGCAGACAATGATAATACCAACAACGATAATAAAACATTTAATAATAAAGATAACAATTATAATAACGATGATAATAAGATTAATAATAGCTACAGTGCTAACGACAGCAAACATGGTCATTTTGACAAACACAGTAATAACAAAAACAATAAAAGGATCAAGTATAATGAAAAATATAAAATAGATGAAAATATCACCATCAATATTGATAATAATAATGATGATAATGATAACAATAATTATGATATTAATGATCACTATAGTGAGAGTATTGACAAAGGTGATGATAATGGTAATAATAATAACATTTATAATGATAACACTGATAGTTATGATAATGATAGTAGTATTAATTGTGGTAGTTGAAGTAGTAGTAGTAGTAGCAGTAGTAGTAGTGGTAATTGTAATAATGATAATAACAAAGATGATAATGGTGATGATAATAATAATAACAGTTATGATAAAAGTGATAATGATAATAATGATAATAGAAATTATATCGCAAAGGATAATAATGATAGTAGTAATAACGATAATGATTATAGTAATAATAATGGTAATACTGATAACAATTATAATAATGATAATAATAGTAATGGTGATAATGATAATAATGATAATAATGATTATAAAATTGATAATAATAAAGATTATAAAATTGATAATGATAATGATAATAATAACAATAACCACAATAACAAGAATGACCATGATGATAATGATAATAATGGTTATAATAATAATAATAATAATAATAATGATAACAATGATAATGATATTAATAATGATGATATTGATAATAGTAATGATAAAGATATTGATGATGATGATATCAGCAACATCAATGATAATGATGGTGATGATAATAATGTAATATCAAAAGTATTGATAATGATTAGATGATAATGATGATAATGATAATGATAATAGCGATAATGATAACAATAATAAAATGATACTGATGTTGATGATAATAATAACGATAGTAGTAATAACGATGATAATAATAATAATGATAATAATGATAATGTTGATAATAATAACAATGATAATGATAATAATTACACCAGTAACAATAATGATAATAATAATGATAATAATAATAAATAAACACAAGAATAATATCTATTACCAACCATTACAAATAAGGGTAATTATGATGATAAAGCATGATATGATAATCCCAATAATGATAAGCACAAAAACAGAGATAATAACGATAACAATAGATTAGTATTCCTAAATTCTAAATTTGACTACTTCAATGTCTTTCACTAGAAAAGAAAAGAAGCAGAAGAAAAATCCTAAAATTACACCTTATTCTAGAAAACACCAGCCGTCAGATTACATGAATAATCCAAATCATTCATGAATCGCACTCCATTTCGTCTTTATTCACACGATCCCTGTTCTACCCTTTCGCGCGCTTAGCCTCCCCGCACCGCCGCTCAGCTGGAACAGATGGCGCGCAAGAAAGCCGAGGCGCAACAACTCCAGATTCTGATTTCAAACGACCAGGATTGGGAAAATGCTTGTAAGAGAACGGGGCTATTAGGTAAGATTTCTTGATATTTTTCTTATTTTTTCTTTTTCTTTTTTAGTCTGGTTATCAAGGACTTTATATCGTCTGTTGTCCGCCTTTTGTATGGAGATGGTGAATGTGCGCTGATGTTTTTTTTTTTTTTTTTTTAACTCATTTCCTTTTTTACAGTTTGCTCCCAATTATTCATTTACCATATTCATTTACCTTCTGTTTGAACATCTTCTGCTAGTCCTGTCAAGCTACCAACAGTTTATGGAACATACCTCACTATACCAGCGTGTGCTCGTGTCACTGTACATTACCGTAAGCAGCATAACAAAACACCCCTCATGCCCACAATATGTGCGTATCTCCCCGGCAGTCGTGGACGTCTACCAGGAGTGGGCGGGTCCATGTTCTAGCATGACGGGACACCTTCGGAGGATCAAGTTAGAACTGGGAGACGAATTCCTCACTTTGGCCATGGTCAGTCTCAGTACCTGTATCTGGTCCAATGTTCCTGTGTCCCTCTTGTTTGTTTCTGTGTTTCTTTGTGTGTTCATGTGCTTCTTTGTCTGTTCCTGTGTTCCTCTATTTGTTCCTTTGTGTTCCTTTGTCTGTTCCTTTATCTGGTCCTGTGTTCCTCTGACTGTTCCTGTGTTTCTCTGTCTGTTTCTTTGTTCCTCTGTCCACTCTTGTGCTTCTCTTTTTGGTCCTGTGTTCCTCTGCCTGTCCCTGTGTTTCTCTGTCTATTCCAGTATCCCTCTGTCTGTTCCCGTTTCCTTCCGTTTCTTTGTTACTCTGTTTCTTCCTGTGTTCCTCCGAGTGCTCTTGTGTTCATCTCTCTATTATTTTCTGCCTTACAGTTGCGTTGTTTTGCCATTGATATATTATATATAATACTATGGTCTCTCGGAGAACGCAGAAAATGATTAAAATTCTATCTATATTGCTAATGTTCAAACTACTGAAATAATACCCCCTACCTTAGTTAGAAGTATCTTTACTAGATCAAGAAAGCATCAGTTACCATTTTGCAACTGATTTTTCTCGTCGTCACGTGACCTGACCCTTTGCTGCCCAGGCTAAAGCAGACAACATCAGCGTCCTCGAGAAGTTCAGAGGGAAAGCGGAACCTACCTGGCTCTTCTTAGGGGTGAGTTATTTCTCTTATTTTCGGCGAGTAATTTGCGAATGTATTTGTCTAGTTTTTGTCTTTCTTTTTTGTTTTGCCTTTTGCCAGCTTGGTTTCAGCGAGATAGTGAATAGAATATTTTTATTGTTTTTTTTTTTTTAGGCGAGTCACCTATTGCTCGTTCTGTTTTTCGACGAGAGGAGACTACAAAGGTATGAAGCGCATGAAAGATAAATGTCATCAGTATCATTTACACGATGATCTTGAATACATTCCAATGTCTTCATTCGTTATAAATTGTCCCCTTTCTCTTACTTCTCCTAATTTACTTGTCGGTTGTTTTTTCTCATTTCTTACTTCAACGATCATTCCTATACACGTCTCACCACCACCACCTCCGTCCTTTTGTCTACTCTTATCTACTCTTTTAATATACTATCTACTTCTGTCTACTTTTATCTACAATATAGTAATTTTGCAATCTACCCCATGCTATCTACTATATACACCTACCAATACACACTCTGCTGCCTACTCCTTTCTATCCAACCGACTCCAATCAATATACTCTCTGCTCCCACCAATCTACTCCTACCTACTCCATCGTATGTTTCTCCCTCGGACGAATGCAGTGCGGGAAACCCCTGGCTGTGATCCACGGCGCAGACGGACCGAACCTGCTGGCGACCATCAGGGTGCTGCTGAAGAAGGAGATCTCGATCATCAAGGGCCAAGGAGAAGATCGGGATGTGGTAAGCGAAATGTGAGAGCGAGGTAGATAGATAGATAGAGAGAGAGAGAGGAGAGAGAGAGAGAGAGGACGGGAGGGAGAGGACGTGCGTGGGGAGCGTCCGCGTTTTTTACCTATTTCGGAAGGAACTTCGTGAGCGATACCTCCCAAAACCACTTCAAACACTTGTGAAGTCGTGCCCACTTCGATGAAGATAATATAAAGTGACACACAAATAGAGCAGATTGAATAATAGTGAAAAATAGAAAGATAGTGAGTCAGAAAATTTGAATCAAGTGGCAGAAGCAAGTGTTTATCTGTGCGTGAGCGACCGTGACCGTGACAATTCGATCTTGCCAGATAGTGAGAGGAAGATAAAAGTGAAAGATTCTGCTTTCTTCGTGAATAGTGTAACATAAAGTGGCAAAACACGGTAGGTGAACACAACTAATAGAAAAAGGCAAAACTATAAGAATATAAAGAAAATAGAATTCTCCCAAGAAAATAGGAAAGGAAAGGAAAAATAGTAAGGCGCGCAAACGGCAACAACACCGTGACCGATAACTCAGACTAACAGTGTCACCCACTACGCGCCCTCCCCCCCTCCCCCACCTCACCCCATTTCTTCAAAAATGTCCACAGGAGCCCGCTGCTGTGCGTGTACAACTCGCCTCTGTATCAATTGCATATGTGCAAGAAGCGAAAGGCTGTGCACAACATGCAGAGTCGGACAATTATGCCAGAACCGAGACCGACCAGCAGGAATAGGTGCCGAAATAGGAACAACAGCTGGATTACAGCAGGTCGACGATATACAACAACCGGCAACTCAGGGAGAGGAAGATAACAACACCCCCAGCCGATATTGGCAGTGTATGTCACTTGAGGAGGCAAAAACACTAGCAGAAAATACTTACAGGAAAATAGTTGCTTTCTCCCCAAGTAATTTATTTGACATACCGAAATGTAACGCAACGAAGGAACTAATTAAGGAGTTCGAATTCCTAATTAAGGAATACACGAACGGTACCTTCCTCCAGCCAATAGCATTGAAAACCCTGGCAATTCTACCCCATCTCATCTGTCAGAAGACACATGCCAAATCCAAAACAACCGAGGATGTAAAGGCAATGAAGAGGAGAATAGACCGATGGAAGAGAGGGGACGTCCTCGGGCTCCTTAAAGAGGCAAAGGAATTGCAGGAAAGGCATAGAAAATCAAATGCCAGACAGAGAAAAACAGATAAATCCATGAGATTTGCCAGCCTAATGAAACAAGGAAAAGTTTCTAAGGCATTAAGAACCCTGACATCGGATGAAACAGCAGGAACACTGCCGTTAGACGAGAACACCCGCCGACTGCTGAGTGAAAAACACCCGCCTGCAAAGGAAGCGGCAGAGGATGCCTTGTTTCATGGAGAATACAATCCCCCACCACCGGAGATTTTCGAGAGAATTACAGGCGAAAGGATTAGGAGACATGCACTCCACACCCATGGCGCAGCCGGACCATCTGGACTTGACGCAAATGGATGGAAAAATATCCTGAGCACAAGCAAGTTTGGAACAGCAGCAAACGACTTGTGCAAAGCCATAGCCGCCCTCGCTAGAAAATTAGCAACAGAGAATTGCCACCACCTCGAAGCCCTCGTAGCCTGCCGCCTTATCGCCCTGGATAAGAAGCCAGGATGCCGCCCCATAGGCATTGGAGAGGTTCTGCGAAGAATCATAGGCAAGGCTATTATGGGAGTCGTCGGTGACGACGTTAGACTAGCCGTCGGTAATCTACAGGTGTGTGCAGGCCAACAGGCAGGATGCGAGGCGGCCATTCACGCCATGCGGGGCATTTATGAAGAACCTGAGTGTGAGGCCGTGCTGATGGTAGACGCCGAAAATGCCTTCAATAATATCAACCGAAAGGCTACAATTCACAACACTGAAATAAAATGCCCAAGCTTCGCACAATATGTCAGAAATACATACAGTAGCCCAGCAGAACTGTACATAAGCGACAAATGGACCAACACCTGTGAGACGATCATGTCAGCGGAGGGGACAACGCAAGGCGACCCAGTTGCCATGGCGATGTACGCCATTGGTCTTCTCAAGCTGCAAGATCACATCAGCTTCCAGCAAACAAATATTAAACAAGTTGCTTATGCCGACGACCTGACAGGAGCCGGGAAAATAGGTGACATCCGGAAATGGTGGGACCTAATCCGAGCTCATGGCCCCCCACAAGGATACTACCCCAACGCCAGCAAGTCAGTGTTAGTGGTAAAGCCTGAATATCTCGCCAAAGCCAGAGAAGCGTTTTGCGAGACTGATGTAAAGGTAAAGGCTGGCGGCGAGAAACACCTAGGAGCGGTCCTTGGCACAACAGCAGCCAGGGACGAATATGTCAAGAAAAAAGTAGAGGAATGGGTAAGAGAGTTGAAGACGCTGGCACAGGTTGCATCAACGGAACCACACTCTGCATACACAGCATTCACCTTCGGCATCAAACAGAGATGGAATTTCATAATGCGAACCATACCAAACGTTGAACCCTTACTCGCTCCACTTGAAGAGACAATCGAGAAGGTCTTGATACCAGCACTATCGGGTGGGCGAAATCCCACAGCCGTAGAGAGGACCATTCTCGAACTACCACCAAGGCTCGGGGGACTCGGCTTAATAAACCCTTGCAAGACTGCAAGCACTGAATATCAAAACTCCGTTAGGCTTTCAGCCAGCCTAACAGAAGCCATTACAGCACAACAGACACACACACAGCCAGACGCAAGACAGCAACAAATCACCAGAAAGGAGATCACTAGTGAGCGGGAGACGAAGCAAAGGACCCAGCTACAGGATACACTTTCACAGATCTCTGAGGACATGAAGAGGAGAATCGAGATGGCACGAGAAGTCGGCGCCTCAAATTGGCTAACCAGCCTCCCCATCAAAGCAAAAGGCTTTAGCTTAAATCAACAGGAGTTTGTTGATGCTTTAGCCCTACGATATGGGTGGCCAATTGAGGACCTTCACCAACAGTGCACGTGCGGTTCGCCCTTCGACCCCAACCACGCCATGACATGCAAGACGGGAGGCTTCGTCTGCATGCGCCACGACGAGGTGAGAGACGTGACTGCGGAGATGCTGAGCGAGGTGTCCCGTGACATCAGGGTGGAGCCTCCCCTCATCCCCACAGGTGGCCGCAACTTCTCACTCCAGTCCACCAACTCTGCCGATGACGCTCGCTTGGACATCAGTGCAAGCGGATTCTGGGCACGGGGGCAGCGGGCCTTCTTCGATATTCGTATCTTCAACCCCATGGCCACGAGCAACCGTGCCCAAGACCTGAGATCCGCTCACACAAAACACGAAAATGTTAAGATGGAGCGAGTGCGAGAGGTTGAACAAGGCACCTTCACGCCCCTTGTTTTCACGACTTCCGGAGGGATGGCACCGAGGGCGGTTACTTTTTATTCATGCCTGGCTCAGCAATTATCAGAAAAGAGACAACAGCAAAAGAGCTGCGTCGTGGCATGGATAAGATGTCGGCTGGCCTTCTCATTACTAAGATCGTCACTACTCTGTTTAAGGGGAACCCGAAAGAAACCTGTAAAATGTACTAGCCTTAAGGACATAGATATAGAGCAAACGGTTGTAAATAGTAGATTAGAGATAACTATGTAAGTGTATTGTATTTTATATAAATAAAGAATGTAATTCTAAAAGTATGTCGGATGTCGACCACAGCCATTGGCGAGGCCGGGGCCAATGGACTGTATTGTGAATTGGTTCTTACATACATTTCACAACACAGAGAATAGGAGGTCGTTTAATAAAAAAAAAAAAAAAAGAGAGAGGAGAGGAGAGGAGGGGAGGGGAGGGGAGAGGAGAGGAGAGGAGAGGAGAAGAGAGGAGAGGAGAGGAGAGGAGGGGAGGGGAGAGGAGAGGAGAGGAGAGGAGAGGAAAGGAAAGGAGAGGAGAGGAAAGGAGAGGAGATGAAAGGAGAGGAGATGAGAGGAGAGGAGAAGAGATGAAGGGGAAGGAGAGGAGAGGTAAGATGATATGACATGACGTGGCATGGCATAGAAGAGAGAGAGAGAGAGAGAGAGAGAGAGAGAGAGAGAGAGAGAGAGAGAGAGAGAGAGCGATAGAGAGACAGACAGAGACAGAAAGAAATCACCCCATAACTAACTCTCCTCCTCAGGTGTTGCTCGAGTCCCTGGTGAAGCCCGAGGAGATACTCGAACCTGACGAGGACCTGGACGACGTGGAGGGCGAGATGCAGAACTTGGGTGGGTTCCTCCAAAGCGCGGTTCGGTGTGGAGAAGGAGGGCGGTGGAGGGAGAGGGAGGGAAGAAGGGAGGGAGGGAGGGGGGGAGGGAGAAAGGGAAGGAGGGGGAAGAGATGGAGGGAGGAAGGGTGGGAGGGATGGGGAGGGTTTGGAGTGTGGAGGGAGGGAGAGATGGGTGGATGGATGGATGGATGGGTGGATGCGTAGGTGGTTGGGTTATTGGATGAGTTGGTAGGTGGGTGGATGAATGGACAGAGAGAATGAGGAAAAACAGAAAAAAGAAAGATAAAGAGAAAGAGAACAAGGAGGGAAAATAAATATAAGAAAAAAAACAAAAAAACACACACACTAAAACACCCTCTAATATAAATACTTCCCGGATACTCCATCCTTGATTTTTTCCACCGCTCTGTCGTCGTCGTGGGCGTGTCTGCCGCGTGTTCCCTCCGGTGGGCGTGGCGACAGAAGACAGCGAAGAGGGCTCGGAGGCGGAGGACGAGCCGCTACTGCAGGCCGTCCTCTTCATCCTGCCACACATCATCTCGCAGGAGAAAACCGAGACCTTCCTTTCGAACGTCGTGGCGGCGGGTGAGTTTGTAGGTTGATCGTTTTTTTTTTTCGTTTTTTTTCGTCTGTTGTTTTTGATTTATCGCTTTTATTTCATTTTCGTCTGTTGTTTTTGATTTATCGCTTTTATTTAATTTTCGTTTGTATTATTTGTATATTGTTTTTGTTTTTATTATTATTATAATCATTTTATTCATTGCTTGTATTGTATTTTTTTCTCTCTGTCTGTATGTTTTTATTTTCGTCTCTGTCTCACTCTCTCTCTCTCTCTCTCTCTCTTTGTCTTCGTCTCTGTCACTCTCTCTCTTTGTCTTTCTGTCTCTCTCTCTCTCTTTATATATATATATATATATATATATATATATATATATATATATATATATATATATATATATATATATCTTTCTCTCTTGACTGTCTGTCTCCCTCCACCCCCCTCCCCTCTCTCTTTCTTAATACTTGTATTATTTTATTACTCTTTCTCTCTCTCTCTCTCTCTCTCTCTCTCTCTCTCTCTCTCTCTCTCTCTCTCTCTCTCTCTCTCTCTCTCTCTCTCTCTCTCTCTCTTCTCTCTCTCTCTCTCTCTCTCTCTCTCTCTCTCTCTCTCTCTCTCTCTCTCTCTCTCTCTCTCTCTCTCACACTCTCTCTCTCTCACCCTTTCCCGTTTCCTGCCAGGCTTCGAGATCGCAGGCCACGTCCAGGAAGAACCTACAAGAGAGCAGCTTCACGACCTCCTCTTCCCTCCCCCTCCCCCCGTGGAAGAGGCCGACGGGGAGGGGAAAGAGGAAGGGGAAGAGGGCGCGGAGGAAGAAGAGGCGGGAAAGGAAGGAGAAGGAGGGGGAGGTGGTGGAGGAGGAGGAGGGGGAGGAGAAGATGGTGGAAACCAGGTAAGATTCGATTTCATTTCATAGACGATTTTTGTTTTGTTTTAGGGTACTCGATTTTAGTTATTCTTGATTAATTTAATTTCGTATTGAATATGTTATCGTCATTTCACTGCAATTCAAAGAAACGTTTCGTATCTCACGTCAAAAAACATTATGTGGAGAATAAACACACACACACACACACAAATACTACTTCTCTTAACAAATTCTAAAACTAAGCATCTTGATTCCCTCTCAGAACAAAGAAGGTGGAGAGGAAGCAGAAGAAGGAGGGGACGAAGAGGATAACGAGGGCGAAGAACAAGAAAAAGAGGGAGATGTGGTTGAGGATGACCTTGAAGAATGGGAGGAGAAGCTTAGTCACGGGCCGCTCTATATGCTTTATCTTAAGTGAGTTCATTTCGCGCCCACACCTTCTCTCATCCTAAGCTACCACTCCCTCATTTCCCTGTCTCTGTATCTCTGTCTATTTCTTCTGTCCTGTCTTTCTATCTCTGTCTGTTTCTTCTACCCTGTCTTTTTATCTCCGTCTGTTTCTTCTGTCCTTTCTCTTTATCTCTGTCTGTTTCTCCTGCCCTGTCTCTTTATCTCCGTCTGTTTCTTTTACCCTCTCTCTTTATCTCTCTATTTCCTCTGCCCCTATCTCTCTATCTCTGTCTATCTATTAGTTTATCTGACTGTATCGACGCGCTCTTTCTCTCTCCGTCTGTCTATCTATCTATCTGTCTAACTCCCTCAAAGTATTAGAGCCGAATCACTAGACTTAAAACTCACGTCAAATAAGC